>NC_040020.1:3275079-3277651 GCF_000972845.2 Larimichthys crocea
TCTTGCATGCACAATCCACTGGTGAATAATTTCACTTTTTGAATGTCTAACATCCCCAGAAAGCCATAAAGCAGATTATTTTAGCATAATATTTTATCTTTATCTAGGTGGAGTAGCAAAATTATTATTATTATTATTATTATTATATATAATTTTCTCTTGTTATCAATAATAATTTATCCTCCGATGAGAGCCTGACTTCAACCTAAAAAGTAAACCTAGATCAATTCTTAGATGATGAAAGATGAACAGAAATTATTTAAAATGATTTGACTTCAATGGGCTTTTACCTCATATTACCCACTGAAGACTGGTGATTATAACTAGTTAATTCTGCAGATATATTTATATAATAATTAACTGAACTTGAGCCAGAAGGTGAGGGGGCGCGTGACGTCATCGGTGACGTCACGCCGAAGTTATAAATACCCCCGTGAAGTTATAAATACCCCCCCTCTCTTATACTTCTTCTTGGCCTGCTCTGACGATGCCGTGTCACGGGAACAGGTACGCGGCTCGCCCCGCTCGCAGACGCAGGAGGCCGGCTGCAAAGTCCTCTGCGGTCCGCAGGCGGAGAGGGCGAGCTGCCCGGCGGCGCAGACGTTAAATGCAGTCAGCGCATTAAACATGAACTGCAGATAGAAAAAGCATAGTTATTATTATTACATATAAAAACATAAGACATAAGTTATTTGGACTTATAGAAGTCCTGGTATAATATTAAGCTCCAGAAACAAACCAGAATATTAAATAATACTTACGTGATGGAGAGTGCCATTTTTGGTGCCACCTCCCACAATAGCAGAAAGACTGTGCCTTCACCAGACAACCCAGATAGCAAAAATCTTTTGGCTTCGCTTTGGCCCAAATCTGGCTTGCATTTTGGCAAGGTTATGGGTGGATGTCTGGGCCATAAATGGCCCAAATTAGGAAAGCCAAAATCATACCAAAAGGGAGTCAAAATTCACCCAAAACTAATTGTGGACTTCTAAAATATAGCCATAAATGTCCCAGAAGAGCCCCAAATCAGCTGTTCCCGCTTGCGGCCAATCTTCTGGCATGCCATAAGCATGCCTTAACTCAGCCATATATTGCTGGCGCCTCCTTATCTATTATGGATAACCCTAATGTATGCCATAATACAGCCAAAATATTTACTATCTGGGAAGGCTCACATGTCCCAGGGTGGACCAAGGAACAAGTTCCCAGCTCCATTATTCTTTTGTTAGGACATTTTTCGTTAAGGATTACCTACATTTTCAATAATTTTGCTGCCTTTTTAAAGGGTCCCCCTTTTTTCAATTTATTTTAAGTGATATTGTATATTGGGAAATCAGACTGTTACACCCACGGTGTAAGACGGAGAGGTTCCTTCATCCCTGCTGCTGTCAGGATCTACAACACCTGCACCACCTGATCATGTTGTAGTCTCCTGCCCATGTTCATTGCAATTTCTGTTGCTATTCCATTTCATTTTATTTCATTTATACCTTGCAGTTCTTATTTATATCATGGTCACTTATTTTTGTAATTACTATGTATATTATGGTCGCAACTCTATAGCAATAATACTATTATTTATATCATGGTCACTTTCTTTGCAAAATTACTTACACTATATTCACTTTTACACTACAATACTTTTACATTACATTGCATTGCATTTAGCAGACGCTTTTATCCAAAGCGACTTACAGAGTAGGACATAAGCTGACAAAGGTGTAAAGGAGCACAGAGTAGTTGTTAGTTTTGTTAGGCAGGGAAGCAGTCTCAAAAGAGAAAGGTTTTTACAAGTTTTTTAAAGGTAAAAAACCTTTCTCTTTCAAGACTGCTTCCCTCTTATATATACTCTTATATATCATGCCACTTTTTTATGCCACTCAGTACTTATCTGTTTTTGAAGGTTGATTGTTTTTCTTTCGTGGTTATTGTGTAGTTATAGATACTTCTGTCTGTTCAATCTCTGTCTGTTTATTGTGTTTTTTGTTTTGGCCCTTTTCTACTTTTGTTTCTCTATCTTGCTGCTGTCACGAGTGAATTTCCCTGTGGGGCAGGATAAATAAAGTATCTATCTAATCTAATCTATTTTAAAGAAGAGTATCCAATCCAATCCACTTTATTTATATAGCACGATTTTAGCAAACACAGGGTTTCCAAAGTGCTGCACAATACGATAGAACACAATGAATAACAATATAGAAACACAACAAAACATCAAGTAGATAAAAGAAGATAGAAAACAATAAAAATAAAATGAATAAAAGGCACTAGATAAAATAAATTAAAAACAGACAAAAATAAGTACATAACTAACAAAAAGCATGTATGCACATAAAATCAACCATCTACATGATGTTAACAGTACTACAATTTGGCATACAGTGTTGTACTTTTACATAAATTGATGAAAACTGTATTTTTAAATATACCTGACGTTAGTGATGGTGTTACTAATTTTAACGTTAGTTGTTCAAAACAAACATAATAACATATTATTATTAATAACAAACATATTAAAAACATGTTGTTATTTTCCTGTCCGGTAGATGTCGCACCACAGTTTGTCAGACGG
>NC_040020.1:3277661-3329436 GCF_000972845.2 Larimichthys crocea
TTCAACCTGTGACGCGGTTCCGGTGCACTCTCCTGCAAAGGGAAGTGTCCTCCATGGTGTCATTGTAGCTTTCTCGAGGTTGAACCTTCAGAAAAAGAAAGAAAACTAAAGAATGTCTGGGTACACACCAGACGAGAAGCTCCGTGTGGAGCAGCTCACGAAGCTCCGGAGACAGTGGCTGAAGGACCAGGAGCTCAGCCCGAGGGAGCCCGTGCTGCCGGCTAAAGCCCCCGGTGCTGTCGCCAAGTTCTGGGCTGGTTTCCTGGAGCCCAGAGCCTGTGGAGACTTTACGTGAGTCCTGATACACAGACCAAAACAAAACAACCACGACAATGACAGAATACAGGAGAAATATCCCACAGAGACTGTTAGTGTCACTAATGTGAGTTTTATGTGTATAGTTCAGTATAAACGTGGTGAGAGGTCACACAGCCTGCTGCTTTCTGCACTTTACAGTCTGGTTTGGTTTTATCACGGATTTAAAGTATAAAGACTTCAATCAATATAATTTCTGCCCCTCTGTCTGTCTAAATATAACATGTGTTGTGTGTTTAATATATTGCATTACTGCACACATGTTGAAGGACTAGGTCATCAGCTTTAAATGTTAGTTAGTTATATGGTGGTGTTTCAAGATTCAAGGAGTTTTATTTGTCTTACAACACATGTAACATGGGATGAAACGAATTGTTTCCCCTGGTCCTGGAGCAGCCCAATATCCAAATATAAATAAAATATAAATAAAATAAAATATATATATACACACACATATATCTATATAGAACATAAATATAAAAAGTAAAGGCAAGTTTAAATTTAAGAAAAAGTATATACATAAATAGAAAAACAACAACAGTTGAAGTTGAAGTGAACAGTTGAATCATTACATGCATTTAAAAGAGGGAGAAAAAGTCCACATGATCATTTTCACAAACACTTCCTTAATTCAAATTAATCAGTTAATTATTACTCATATCAACCTTCCCCTATAATCTGTTCTAATCTCAATAATAATTCTCTTATTTAAATCTTTCAAATGTTTTTCTGTTTTTATATCACCCTCAGTTTAATTACTCTTGACTTTTAGATTAGATTAGGTTATCATTAAGATTGATGACGGTAATTTCTTTTAAGATGCTCCTGGTTCAGGTTCTGGTACTGTGCATGCTGTCATGGCTTAACTTGAGCGCAAGTCAACATGGATATCATTTGTAATACCTGAGCTTTTCTTTACTATGTCAATTGAGCTGCTTAAAAAAAAGGCATTTTAAACTGAATATTCAATTAGATAAAAACTGATGGTGATGATTATCCGATAACAGTTATTGGGTGCGGCTCTATTTTAGTGACAACGTGCGACGTGTTCACTGAGATGATGGTGTTTATTGACCTCTTACATTTGGTAATTTGGTCTGTGAACAGTCTTCTCTGAGCTGCCTGGGCCAGATCGGTTTAGTTCATAAAAGTACTTAAGTATATAATAGTGAATATCTTGCATGAAACATAAACTTGTGATTCATTATGTACGTCTCTTTATTGATATTTACCTGCCTCTGTATCTGTATCTCCTCACCGACCTACAAAGCATACAGAGGTGGGTTTTCACATTAACACGGCTGTTGATACCTGCTTGGATTGTTCACTACTACGTGAAATACCACGTCGCTGTAAGTCACCATAAATGTTATTTGTAAATAAGAATAAACTCTTTTTGCGTGAATTAATATCAATGAACAGAATTTTATGAGCATCAGTTATGTGTGTTATGTGCATTAGTGGTGGGCATAGATATTTTTTTTTTAATCTAGATTAATCTCACTGATTAATCGATGGAAATTCATTCAGAATATGTGTGCTACCTAATTAATGACTAAAGTAAGTCTTTGAGAAACCGTGATTCTGACTGCTTGAGAAAGCTGTTCTACTTTGATACTTGGTGATGAAAATAAATATGTTCAGTAAGATGTTATTGTGTTACAAATGTGTTATTCAGTTAAACACGAATTTGAACTGTAAGCCTACATGAGAGGTCGTGAGAACTGTCAGTCAGTAGCTTTGTGTCATCGTCCAAGCTCTGTTTCTCCTTCTTCCACCAGTCACTCAGGCAGACCTCAAATAAATATTATAATATGGCCTGCAATTCAGCTAGGTATACATCCGTGCTAAAATATCAAGGTGAAAGTCATCAAAGTTTGCGTAGTATAGACCCAGCTCCCAACCCAACTTTGAGAACAGATTAATGGCGATATTTCTTTTACTATGAGTCCTTCTTTTAGGAACTTGTACATTTACATATGTGGGACATCCCCGACCGCTTAATACCATCATAATGTTTTTGCAACTGGTAGAAACCACCTCCACCCATCGCAATCACTGTTACGTGTCTGGAGGAGGTGACTAGGGGTCTCTCGGCCCTATAACAGGATTTTAAGTTGGGGGGCATGCAGGATTAGTTTTTGCAGACTAAAAGTCGATTTCTGAATCCTTGGAAGAGTTCTTGCATTTGCTTGTCCTTACTATCTTCTCTCCCAGAGGTCTTTCGATTGCAGTTTACTTTGTTTTATCTTTGCTCTGCCACATGGACATTCCAAGGACACACAGCTGTGTAAACAATAGCTCACATGAACAAAAGAACATCATATCAATTTGGCAAGGCTGATTCAATCTGCCTGGGTTTTCACGGTTTCTCTTTTTCCTATCTTTTCAGGGATTAAAAGTATTTCTAATCTAATAATAGGTAACTATTAAGTTAGTGGGTAGCATAAACTTGCAAAGAAACTCTTAAGAACAACAGATTTGCAGCATGCAAAGTTTGCACCTTATTCCAGGTTCCTTTCCAAACACATTACACAAGTCATGCTTTCAGTATAAAAATAAAAAAATCAGTCATGTGACAAAGCACTGGTCATCAGGCACACTAAATTCATTGTCATTGTCGCCCACAGAAAAAGCCATTGCCATCGTGGAACTGAAACCCAGGCTGTTCCCCGTAAGTATGACCCATTAAAGTTCTTCTGTATGTACAGTTGCAGGTTAGCTTGCTTTACCAGCCATGGGAACGTCTGATATTATGTCCTGTGTCATGTATGTCCGAGATGTCTCAATGAAGATTTGCTTTGTCCTTGTCTCTGTGTTCCGGGGACACCATTCTGGAGACGGGTGAAGTTGTTCCAGGTCTCCCCGAGTCCCACGGTCATCACTGAAGTTGAAACATTTCAACCATTTTTTCCTGTTGTAAAAACTGTGTATATGGATCCAATAAAATATATCATAAAGTCAAATCATGAGTTATTACGTTCATGGTCCCTGTCCCCCTCACTCGGTGAATCCAGGTGAGTCCCATGAGCGCCCGAAGTGAGCAACAATCAACTGTCCCTGTCCTGTCCGTCCTCACAAGCCAGCCAGCTCGTCCGTCTTCTGCTCAGTCAGTCCACTTTCCAGATATTTCAAACGGAGGGCCCGTGCCGCTTTCTTCGCCTTCACCTGCGCGCCGGATCTGCAGCCTCGGCGCCTCCTCTTCAGGTCCGCAGGTATGGGGTGGACAATGCCGAATGGACGTTGCCATTGGTTCCAGTGAAAGTAGCTTCTCCCTTGAATAAAAAGACGCTCCCCGCCGGGTTGCCGTCAAAACACATTGTATCCATAGAAAGTTTTAAAACAGAGGTGTGGTACAAAAGTTCGACGGACTGCCTGCTCGCTCGCTCCGGCGCCGTCGGATGATCCTGCGATGACTGACTGTATCAAGGATGTATGAGAAGGGGAGGGCAGGAGGGGTTGAGGACTGTATGAGGACGTAGTTGAAGACCCCGAAACTCCTTAAGACTGTACAGCACCTCTGTTATGATGTGTGGAAACACACACGACACACGACTCAACTGACCACTTTGTACCACAAGTTATGCTGCGACTTTAATTTTCTTACCGTTAATTTATTGTATAGTTTTTAGCTCTATTTCTTATTTATGTGAAACATTATTTCTTATAGATAGATAGATAGATAGATAGATAGATAGATAGATAGATAGATAGATAGATAACCCAAGCTGGGAAATTACAGTGCAGCAGCGCATTACACACATGACAATAGAACATGAGAATAAAATATAAAGAACAAACTAAACATAATAAAATATCAAATAGCAATAGTAAATAAAAATATATTGTACAAAAGTATAATACAGCAAATTGGCAGTGTTGATTTTACCTTTTATGTAGTTTTTTATTTGTATCTTTGCCAGGTTTATTTTAAATTCAAATGTATCTTATAGGTCTCATTTTAATGTATGTTTACTGTGTCTCATGATGCTTGAATGAATTTCCTTTTTTTTTTAAAAGGGCTTAAGAAGGACACTGAAAGTGAAAGTTTTTCAAGTTTGACTTTGCAATTCAGTTGGCACATGTTACTTTTACTCTAAATGACTCCAAGGATGTTAAAGACGAAGCTTCAGACTGTTTTTAACTGGACCGAGAAGCCTGACTTAAAAAAAAAAAAACACCTATTATGTACAGTATGCTGTAACATGTAACAAGGCCTCGGTGGCTCTTATTTTGGTAACTATGGACGGGAAGTGTGCTTACTTGCTGACCACGGTACAGTAATACATTGTATTACAGCTATTATCACTAAAAATTAAAATAAAACATATTTTAAAAACTTTAATCCCATTATTCGATTTTGGTGTGTATGTGTGAAAACGTATTTTTTTTTTGGTGTTTTTTTTAAACTGTGAAGTTGATGCTTTTTATTCTGAAGGGCTCGAACACTGACCGTTGGCTATGGAGTGTTTCGAAGCTAAGCTACTTGTCTCTGTAAACATGACATTCATGTAGAAATGACGAGGTTTCTACAAGCACGAAGACAGCCATAGTTTACCAGCCCGCACATGTGTTTGCGGGGGTCTGAGGTAAATACCGTACAACTTTTTTTTTCTTTCTTGACGTCCTAACTAACTCGCTTTGATGTCCGAGCCGACCGAGCTAGGTGGCTATCACGCCTAGCCTTACTTGGCTAACTAGCGTGCTAACTTAAGCTAACAGTTCATCAGTTCTTAAACTAATGACACGGTTGGATTTGACCCGTTTTAATCCTCGTTAGCGTTAATGCACGCCTGCCAGTACAGTTCATGTAAATGTCAGGGTTGCTGAGATAACGTTGGCGCTTAATTTAACGTGTTTCACCGTGTTTACCCGGTAATAGGCACGGGTTTAGCTTTAGCCTGCTGAGCTAACTAAACGAAAACAACACAACAACAACGTAATGGGAAATGGAGGGAGTATAGAGATCGATTTGTGTGTCAAGGTTACGGATCATAAGGTGTGTTTCCAGGGTCTGTTAGCTAAAGTCCGGCCTGATGAATCATCATATATCACGGGAATAACGCAGCTACATGTCACTATATATGGTCTGTTTCAGTCCAGCATGGCCCCATTCTGTTATTTTACTAGTCTGCTTCTCATTGGAGAATACTGAAGTCAGTGGTGAGGTCAGGAGTTCATAAGTGTTCAGGAAGCCTTTGATGTCTTATGCTGTATTATTTAATGACGCTTGTCAAGGAGATTAGAGACACTCTCAAAGTTCATCAGAAGTGCCTGAGTCGGTCTCACATCTGCAACTCATCCCTGGTGGCTCGCCTTTAAAGCTCAAGATAACACCACAAATTACTACACGCCCCAGAATTCGTAAAGAGAATGTTTTTCATGGAGGTGTTATTGTCAGCATATTCTAGTCTGGAGACACAGATGTCTGTTTACCAGATTGGAACGTCAACGGCAACTTCTAAAGGCAGAATAGGTCTCTCGACCCTGGCACCACATCTGTTTGTGATATGGTGACACCTAGTCTAAGACAAAACGGTCCTCGGACAGTTTTGTTATTATTTGTTTATATTTTGTTCACTCTTAACCAGTCGTTTCACATTAAATGTTAAACCGAGAGTGTTGTTTCAGTTCAGTTTATTTATATAGTCACACAACAGTTTGCCTTTATGACAATTTACATATAGAGAATCTAGTGGTGCGATAGATGATAGATAGATCGATAGATGATAGTAGCATATAGATCAGAGTAAAAGTATGGATCTAGTTGTTGAAAACTATGCTCAACTTTTTCTTTTCATGTGCAGTGTCTTGAGTATCAGAAGTTCAAAATTCATACAGAATATTCAATTTAATGTAGCACATTAATTGATATTTAAGTCACCATGTGTAGACTTTTTAGTTACCTTATGAATCCGGTGCATCAGATTCGTACTTGTGCAGTTGCAGGGTTAATGCTGATTTTAGACGTAACTGTTATCGCATAAGTTTGGAATTTCACATTCTTTTTTTTTCTTACTTTGTTAGATCATGTCAGCAATCAAGGTTGCCCTGCAGCAGAGCCAGAAGAGGGGCAGGAGGAAAACCTCTGAAGCAATGTCTGCAGAGGTTTCGCCAGACTCCAAGTGTCCATCTGTCTGGACATGTTCAACAACATTTCTACCTGGACCTCTGCCTGCACAAGTTCTGTTTCCGGTGTTTCACGAGTGGTTCCAAGAACAAAGCCGAGTGCCCTCTATGCAAACAGCCATTCAATTCAATCTATCACAGCATAAAATCAGAGCAGGACTTCAAGAAGTTTGACCTGCGGCCGATAGAGAATGGCTCTTTTGGGACTTTTGAGGGAGTGCGGTTTAGATACCGCACGACTCTTACAGGAGTCCACCGACAAATGCAGAGGAGGACTCTCCTCCTCCAGACCAACGAGTAGTAATGTTTGAAGCCACAACAAACGCTCCCGAACAGCCACAGGACCGCTACATCCGGCGTTGATGATGAGGTTGGCAGCCAAGAGAAGAGCTGCGAGCGAAGGGAGGGCAGTGAACACGTCAGAGAGCAGGAGATGATCAACTTCAGGAGGAGCGTGTACCGACGGGGGGTGAGGGTGAGGAATGTCCGCGATGGTGGCCGCTCCGAGACACTTCAGCTGACTTCTTCCGAAGAAACCTGCCTGCCTACATAGACTGATCCCCTGGCTAAAAAGAGAGCTGGTTGTGCTATACGGGGCCCACGGCTCTTTGGTCAACATAGTTCAGCACATCATCATGTCCGCGCATTACACGTTATGACATGGAGGATGGAGCTATTCAGGAAGAGCTCAGGCCATTCCTCCAGGGGCGCACAGAGCACTTTCTTCCCGAGTTCATCAGCTTTGCAAGTCTCCCTTCAACATGGAGCCTATGACCAGCATGCTGTCTATGACTGCCCAGCCCCGTCCTCAAATGAAGACAGCAGCTCCAACTCATCTGTAATAGCTTCTCAGGGATGAGGAGGGCTCCATGGACGCCCCCGAGACTCCACGTCTACTCTGAGCCAGGGCGGTGTGGGACGATGAGACACCTGGGCCATCATAATCTACGAACGCAGAGCAGATCAGGTCAGAGTGCCTCTCCGTCCTCGACTCGACTCAGACAGCAGTTTAGAGGAGGAGGCCCAACCGTTTGGAGCTTGTCCACAGCCAATGAGTCCTCTTAACCAAACAAACGTGACTGATGGTGGAGTTAACAAAGAAGAGTGTTGTCCTCTGACAGCGATGGTGTGTGATTGTGGGTTTGTCAAGCCAACGCAGACAGAACTCCTGAGCTGGTTAAGCTCTCCTCTGACTCTTGATGAATCTGACAATGAAGATACTAAAGAAGTGCCTCTTCTACCTCAGCACATCCGCTTTCTCCAGTCTCAGTCCTATAGCTTCACAGAGTAGTGATCCAAGTGGTGCGGACAGTCCGAAAAATGTAGAAACGACCACTATCATTCGCAGATTCGAAGAAAGGTGTAGCTCTTCGACATCAAGCAGACACAAAACGTCCAGTAAGTCAGACAAAAGATTGAGAGGCACTGGTCAAAAGGATAGAGACCACAGGAGAAGGAAGGAGGTCAAGAAGTGGAGGAGCGCAGGTACTCTAGCAAAAAGCCCAGTGGCCTCCCCACAACAGTGGTGGCGCTCTATCCAGAGATAGAGGTTATTGTTACTCCAGTGGCAGAGGACTTTACTCAAAAGGTGACAATAACTATAAAGGAGGGATGGTGATCACAGCTATCAGTCCATTAGGAATTACAGCCAAGAGAGACAAACGATAATGGGATCCATTACACAGAGAGGCGGGTCCTACTATTACCGTAGCCATAAAGTACTCGGATCAACACTCTCGCTCCAGGAGCAGCCAGCAGGACTCGCGGAGACGAGACAAGCGGCACTCTCGATCTAGGACTTATTCCAGCAGTCGCTCCCCCTCCGTGAAAAAGAGATCTCACCACCGACAAGCCTGGCGGAAAGAGAAAATACAAAACGAGCATTGGAGGAGCCTGTCGGAAAACGCGCTGCCAAAACTCGCATGCGGAGAGGCGATTCCCCAACAACAAAACACAAGAAAAAGAGCAAAGAGAGCATCGTAAAAAAATCCAAAGAGAGGTCAAGAAAGACTAGCAGGAGCCGTCAGCGTGGAGCTCGTCAACGAGGACAACTCCAAGGAAAGAGCAAGCGTCACCACAAGAAAAAGAAGAAACACAAGAAGAAAAGCAACGGCACAAGAGCAGTGAACGCAGGGAGACAGGGCTCACCCCGCCGTCATTACCATTGCTAGTGACACGTGATTCTGTAGCTTACTGACAATGTCCAGCCAGCAGCGGCCTAAGGACACCCCTATCGTAATAACGCCATCAGATGACCCACGCAGAGCCCGCCCCTCCCTGCTCCGATGCGTAGTGTATGAAAGTTCACATTTCTGGATCCACCGCTCAGCTGCTAACGCCTGCAGCAGTATTTTTAGAACAACAACTGTATGACAAAACAATTATGTCGAAGGTGTATTACACCTTAGACCACTGCACGTGTTTTATACTGTGACTTTTTATTTGACCATGGTTTACATGACACCACAGTATGGTTGAACCTGGAGTATATGGATACAATGGCCGTTCTTACCATCAACGGTCTAGTAAACTCAACAATACTATTTAATGTGCCAAAGTGCCACATGAAATAAGGCAGAATGGACTAATACTGAGAATCACAAAACGCATCTGAGAAAACTGTCATTATTCTGGAAAATTCAATTTTTCTTGTAATGATTGTATTTTATTTCTAAGCGTGCTCTCAGGGATGTTTTTTTTTTTTTGTACATTCTTGAGGTGACAAAACAATTTCTACCTGGCCATGGAGTAGTACTTCATACGGATTTTCAGAATGACGCTCTTTGTGATGGATTTTATTTAAAAATAAAATCGTAATGAGCAACTCTGTGCATATTTGTTAAGTCATTCTTTGTTAAGTTCACGTAGGATTCAAACTTTCAATTATAATACAGTCAAATGATGTACTTAACTAGACTGAGGCTAGTTCTTTATTGTCTATGGCAAAACAGTTACAGGGAAGCAACCATGTTTTAAATTGACTAGAAAGGGCCGAGATAAAACATTTCGCAGTGAACGGAATGTGTGTTGGGTCTGTCTCTATATGAGGTCGGTCTAGCACCGTCTGCTCTGTTATGAGCCAACATGGGAGCGTGGGAAAAATTCATGTCATAAATGTCGTATTTTATTATCTTATTTGGTATCGTCTATGTCAAAGTGCAGGGTGCCGACCTGGCTAGCTACTGTCGTTCTCACACAGCAAGAAGGTTCCTGGGCCCTTTTGTTCTCTCCGTGGGTGCTTCCGAGCTATCCTCCCGCAGTCCAACGAAACGCACTTAATAGATTCATTGATGACTCTAAAATTCCCTGTAAGAGATACTTCTCCCTGTGATGTGGCTCAGGCCTGTGTGACCCTAGTGTAGATTAATGCTTACAGCAAAATGGATGCGATTTTAGGGCTATGTTTACATGTTTTAAGTCCTACTACAAATAACTTCAAAACTTTTGTGTTTGATCCACTTTTTTGCATGGTTGCAGACAGGTAATGGGGGCAGAACGCGGATATTTGGGTCCCCCTGTGGCAGCTGTTGTCCCACATCATCTAGGACCAAACTATTCCCATCAAACGTCTTTACATAAACTCTAATCAAAGGCTTGAACTTTTTTGCGGTTTGTAGTTCAATACTAGATACTAGACACAATATTTACGTGGAGATTTGTACATTGATGCAAGTCTGATCCGAGATGCAGTGCAGTCACTATATTGATGAGATTAAAAAGCCACTTAACTTTTACTGCCCAAACACAATAAAAACGATAAGACATAATTCATTTCATTATTTATATTTGAATTATATATTACTCAATGTGATGATTAATAATTTTTATATTGTGTTTTACATATTTTTTGGGGCCCTTTGGAATTGTTCCAAGGTCCACTTTACAGTTATGAAAGTGTTTTATTGGTCTGGAAATAATGCTGTGTCTTTTAATCTGAAAAATCAATTAATTTGTTCTCTTGCTACAAAGTTATACTGAACCACCAGGTGATTCGTTTTGAATCGAGCTGATGGAAAGCAACTGACAAGTAAAAGGATAATAAATTACATTCGCGCTGGAAGCAGTAAAATATAGGTTTGGCTCTGTGCTTTTTATTTTGAAGCAGATCAGATTGCTGCTGGGGGCGCGATGTTGAGTCGGTCGCGGTCTCTGCTCGAAGCGTCTTCAAACTTCAGATCTTCAACTTTTACAGAAGAAAAGCAGAAAACGTCGTCGATATGGCTTCAACCGTTGCCCATTAAGGTGACTGATTAAAAACTTACCCACTTTAAAAAATGTCATTATCTACCGACCGCTGGTGTTTGAACGCGGCGGAGGAGGAAGAGCGAACAAACGGAGGATAGCTTTAGCTAGGTAACGTGATTTACGCACGCATATGTGCCGAGGAACACTGCGTAGCTGCCTCTCAAAACCTTTAGTCAGAGTCTGCGTCCTTTTAAACAAGTGAACAGCCAGAGATGACTAACACGAAGTCTAGTGTGCCGGCAACCGCAGGGTCCTCGCCTTTACGTGAGGGGGTAACGTTACGGTCAAAAGTGTTACCGGTTAAAAACTGGGTCCTGGTGAGTGGCACGGTGGCCGCTTGGTGAGTGCACCCCCTTTTTTTTAACGCGTGTACAGTGTAGGTAACAGGAGGGAAGAGGAGAGCAAAGCCAGGTGGCAACACAAGGAGAAGACCTGTGCACAGTAATGATTCATTCAATAATATTATTTCTTACTTGAATAACATCCCCAATCTGAATCACTTTCAGTGTGCAGAGGATCTGGTATATTTTATTTTTTTTCTACTTTGCTTTTAGTACAAACATCCACTGAATCAAAAAGTATAAATGCAACACTTTATTCTTCTTAGAGAACTCAAAATCTAAAACATTCTTCTATATCACACAAACTAACAACTTCTCACATCTATCTTTTGCAGCGATAATCCTCCCTCCACACAGGTGTGGCATATCCAGTCTGCTGATTATTGCAGCATGATATTGTCATCCGCCTTGACCCAATAAAAAAGCCACTCTTAAAATGTTCAGTTTCATCACCAGCATCATACACAGATGTTTTTTCAATTTTTCAGGGAGGCGTTCAGTTGGCACGGCGGACAGCAGGAACTGTCACCATGAGATGTTACCATAAGCCGTTTCCGTCTCTCTAACTCCAACCGGCCTCACAACTGCCAGACACGTTTGTAACCACACCACCCTCAGCCCAGGACCTCCACACAGATGTCACTCCAAGATCGTCTTCGAGGCAGCACTCTGGCGGCTTGCTTCAAGAATTCTGCACAAACTGTCAGAACCCATTCGGTGAAGCTCGTCTGCATGTCCGTCTGTTCTCTCAGCACAATGCTCACATTCGATGAGGAGAGGTGTTCCCTTCACGGTCTGATTTATCCTGTTTTCACTGTTCAGGGCAGACGGCGTGTGTGGGCATCGTGCGGTGTGAGCGGTTTTCTGATGTCAGTGTTGTGGATTGCGCGGGGCTGCCCGTGTGTGGTGGTGGGGTTAGGAATGGGGCAGCTGTATGTTATTGGGTGTTTGTCCTGGAACAGAGAGATTCATCAAGGTGCCACCACAAACCTATACTCTGCTTCGCAGAGCAAAAAGCTATGGAAATAAATTAAAGTGTAGCTGTGTTTGAGTGTTTGGTGACTGCGTGGGTTCTCTCCGGGTACTCTGGATTCCTCCCACAGTCCAAAGACGTGCACTTAACAGGTTAACTGGTGACTCTAATAGGGCCGTAGGGTGCGTTGTTTGTCTCTTATGTTGCCTGTGACGAGCTCGGCAACCCTGAGTCCGCTGGATAGGCTCCAGCCCCACCGTGACCCCCGTAGAGGATATATGAGTTACAGATAATGGCTGGAAAATCAAATACATTATTTTGTCTTTCAGTCGAATTAACTCAACTTAGACTCTCACTGGTATACTTGGACGGCTTGAAGACAGACAGACAAGGATAGGCAGGACCCACAGGCTGGCATCTGAACCGGGTCACCGCAGGAAGGGCTCAGCCTCTCATATGTGGCGAGACCCACAGTCATCTTACAGGGAGTCCATCATTTTATTTCTCTGTCTTTTCTGATCCACCTTGTGGGTGTGGGCTCAATAAACGTCTGTTATCTTATCTTTAAAGTGATATGCGTAACTTTAAGTATTGATTGTTAAAGTTACATATGTCAAATTCCAAACAACTTTGTATGAGGGGAATGACTGTATCAGGTCTCGCCTAGGAGTGGTCAACGCCCTAATCACCTGATACTGTACGATGAAACACTGAAAAATTTTCAACTGGTTTACGAGTGAAGGCAGACTTCTAACTCTGAGTAAATTGTCTGTTTGATGACTCCTCACCTTCTGTGTTTTTCGATTGGACTAATTTGGTGGTTCAGGCCTCGACGATCCCTATATCCTGGAGGGGGAAGGACATCGCTATGTTGACACACCGTATGGAAAGGTGAGTCTGTTGTTTTTGTGATTCAAAGATGTTTCCTGTTGTTGTTTGTGTATGGCATGTAATTAATAATTTTAATTCCTGCTACTGTCTTAAACAGCCATCTGATGGCTCTTTTCATACTGCGGGGAAGATCAAAAACTGTGAGTGTGTGCTCATTGCGAGGTGAAGATGTCTTTTTTCTATTAGCCTCCATTAGTGCGAATAAGCATCGGCACTTGTCACCCAACACTACTCGTTTCCACACTCAGTCCTAATGTTTCTGACATTGATCCTAAAAATCTACTGGAAAATACTATCTTTTAATAGCCCTTTCTCACCCTCAGGCACGGGAGGACAACACACTATAATGCCGTCCAATGTGAACTACAAGCCAACATCTGGGCACTGAGAGAAGGGGCCTGCACACATCTGCTCGTACCACGGCGTGCGGCTCGCTCCGGAGGAGACCAGCCTGGAGACATCGGCATCGCCGATCAGTTCCTGACAGGTGAGCAGACGTGACCACATAACTCTCAGGCCACGCTCGAAGCATCGAATATGTTGTTAAAGAAATGTCCTTTTTTTTAATCTGGATGTATGAAGTTAGGGTTCTGTGACTTTGGCAACCAAGCTTGTTATCACAGCGAAGGAGTGATTGTACCAAACTTATTATATCGGCACCTTCAAGTCTGTCGCAAGGCTTTTCCATTCTGGTTAGTGCGAAAAAATAAACCGGTCTCTGAGCTTAATACACAAAAACATGATCGGAGTCTAGTTTGCATGAACCCGATCCCAATATCCGTCCCAGTCCTCTTGTTGTTCCCTGTAAACCAAATGAAACCGCCATCACTGCCGGTACAGCCATCGTTCCTTTCAGAAAAGTTAGTTTGGACTGAGAACAATGTGGAGAAATGAATTTGCCACACACACACACAGCAATGGCAACAAAAACAGAGCTCTTGAATGTGTAATATGAGCCTTTTCACCATTTGAAGTTCTGATCTTCTCTTTCTGTTCATTGTACACAGCCGATAAATCCCTAAATCAAGTCATTTCTTATACACAACTATTAGAATACCACAGCGTTCTTGGCAGTCAGATCCTGGCATTGCACACTCTTAAGTGTGTTACTGTGAAATGTTGTCTCATTAAACAGGGTGTACTTTGAAAACAGGGCTTGTATCTATGGTGTTGTTTTGTGATATTGTACATTTATGGGCTTTTTTTTTTTTGGTATATCTGTGCTGCAAACTTGGCCATATACAATGGTGCTGGCTGAACATTTCGAATGTCTGCCGCAATCCTTTTGGCCCTATTCACAATTTGGATACTTTTGCACAGCAGTGTTGTGCGGCACCCGCACAGGTTTATACTTGCGTACACCGAGCGGCGGGTGGTTTTGTTGAAGCTGCAGCATCAGCCGGTAAAACCCTCAAACATATTTATTAAAGGGACAATAATTCGGATTATTTTGGAAGTGAAGTCTTTTCTCTTTTCCCTCCTTCCAGTGCTCAGTATACTGAAGTGCAAAGTGTGAACATGTATGTGAGTTTGCTTGGTCAGACAGAAATGTGTTCTTGAAATGGATTGACCTTTCTGAGTCACAGCAGGACGTTTATGTTTTCATGATGTTCCATGAATGAATTTCTAAAGACTGGCTCATTCGTGCGGCCTATGTGTTCTTTAAATAGTTTTGACCTTCCGTCAAAAGGCTTTTTGTTATCGGTTGTTATCCTGTCACGCTTGCACCGGAGGTCCGCCGCCGTAGCGACTTCAATAGGCTTTCTTTCACACACTGTCTCACTCACATTGGCTTCATGTTTACCGTGTGACGAGCAGCGTCCAAGGCTGTTCGAGTGATGAGTATGTAGCTTGACTCGCCGCGTTTTGCCAAATGTCGATATTTGTACTATCACGTCCCAGCGAGGGAATATTCCCTCTCCCCATGTTTTTATCGAGCTCTTCGACGTGAGAATTAGAAACACTGTGGACTGTGAGCTGCCGCAGTAGTAATATGCTGATTGATCGTCTGGAGGATGATACTTTGTGTTCCGGGATATTTTGTAAACATCCCCGGCTCCTTCCTGTCTCATTGTTTCATTCAGGGTAATCATATTTTTTTTTCATTCATTCTCAAAGATGCGTTAAAATTTAGTCTACGCCTCCACCGGTCATCTTCTACCAGGCATGGTCACTTCAGAGCGCTCTTGTTCTTTCACCATACAATCCAATCCAATCCACTTTATTTATATAGCACGATTTTAGCAAACACAGGGTTTCCAAAGTGCTGCACAATACGATAGAACACAATGAATAACAATATAGAAACACAACAAAACATCAAGTAGATAAAAGAAGATAGAAAACAATAAAAATAAAATGAATAAAAGGCACTAGATAAAATAAATAAAAAACAGACAAAAACAAGTACATAACTAACAAAAAGCATGTATGCACATAAAATCAACCATCTACATGGTGTTAACAGTACTACAATTTGGCATACAGTGTTGTACTTTTACAAATATTTTATAAATTGATGAAAACTGTATTTTAAAATATAAAATGGTGTTACTAATTTATTTGTTATTTTCCTGTCCGGTAGATGTCGCACCACAGTTTGTCAGACGGTTCAACCTGTGACGCGGTTCCGGTGCACTCTCCTGCAAAGGGAAGTGTCCTCCATGGTGTCATTGTAGCTTTCTCGAGGTTGAACCTTCAGAAAAAAGAAAACTAAAGAAATGTCTGGGTACACACCAGACGAGAAGCTCCGTGTGGAGCAGCTCACGAAGCTCCGGAGACAGTGGCTGAAGGACCAGGAGCTCAGCCCGAGGGAGCCCGTGCTGCCGGCTAAAGCCCCCGGTGCTGTCGCCAAGTTCTGGGCTGGTTTTCTGGAGCCCAAGAGCCTGTGGAGACTTTACGTGAGTCCTGATACACAGACCAAAACAAAACAACCGCAGACAATGACAGAATACAGGAGATATATCTGAACAGAGACTGTATAGTGTCACTAATGTGAGTTTTATGTGTATAGTTCAGATATAAACGTGGTGTCAACACAGCCTGCTGCTTCCTGCAGTTTACAGTCTGGTTTGGTTTTATCACAGGATTTAAAGTATAAAGACTTAAATCAATATAATTTCTGCCCCTTTGTCTGTCTAAATAATAAGGTGTGTTTTGATATATTGCATGTACTGCACACATGTTGAAGGACTAGGTCATCAGCTTTAAATGTTAGTTTAATGTATATGGTGGTGTTTAAATCATTACATGCATTTAAAAGAGTCTACATGATCATTTCCTACAAATATCTTCCTTAATTCAAATTAATCAGTTAATTATTTATCTCATTATCAACACCTCGCCTCTTATAATCTGTTCTAATCTCAAATAAATATATTCTCTTATTTAAATCTTTCAAATTTTTTCCTGTTTTTATATCACCGTCAGTTTAATTACTCTTGACTTTTAGATTAGATTAGGTTATTCATTCAAGATTGATGACGGATGAATTTCTTTCAAGATGCTCCTGGTTCAGGGTTCTGGTACTGTGCATGCTGTCATGGCTTAACTTGAGCAGAACAAAGTCAGCATGAATATCATTTGTAATACCTGAGCTTTTCTTTACTATGTCAGATCTGAGCTGCTTAAAAAAAAAAGTGATAGGCATTTTAAACTGAATATTCAATTAGATAAAAACTGATGGTGATGATTATCCGATAACAGTTATTGGGTGCGGCTCTATTTTAGTGACAACGTGCGACGTGCTCACTGAGATAATGGTGTTTATTGACCTCTTACATATGGTAATTTGGTCTGTGAACAGTCTTCTCTGAGCTGCCTGGGTCCAGATCGGTTTAGTTCATACAAAGTACTTAAGTATATAATAGCTGAATATCTTGCATGAAACATAAACTTTGTGATTCATTATGTACGTCTCTTCTATTGATATTTACCTGCCTCTGTATCTGTATCTCCTCACAGACCTACAAAGCATACAGAGGTGGAGTTTTCACATTAACACGGCTGTTGATACCTGCTTGGATTGTTCACTACTACGTGAAATACCACGTCGCTGTAAGTCACCATAAATGTTATTTGTAAATAAGAATAAACTGCGATGAATATGATATCAAGTGAACAGAATTTTCTGAGCATCAGTTATGTGTGTTATGTGCATTAGTGGTGGGCATAGATTTTTTTTTTTTTAAATCTAGATTAATCTCACTGTAATCATGAAATTAATCTAGAATAAAATGGCTCATTCAGAATATGTGTGCTACCTAATTAATGACTAAAGTAAGTCTTTGAGAACGGGTTTCCAGGGGCTCACCTCCTGTTTCCAAAATGCATCACTGACTGCTTGAGAAAGCTGTTCTACTTTGATACTCGGTGATGAAAATAAATCATGTTCAATAAGATGTACTTGTGTTTACAAACTGTTTATTCAGTTAAACACGAATTTTGAACTGTAAGCCTACATAAGAGGTCGTGATGAAGTGTCTACAGTCAGTAGCTTTGTGTCAATCAGTCCAAGCTCTGTTTCTCCTTCTTCCACCAGTCACTCAGGCAGACCTCAAATAAATATTATAATATGGCCTGGTATACATCCGTGCTAAAATATCACGGTGAAAGTCATTAAAGTTTGCGTAGTATAGACCCAGCTCCCAACCCAACTTTGAGAACAGATTAATGGCGATGTTTCTTTTATCGCCCGATGAGTCCTTCTTTTAGGAACTTGTACATTAATTCAATAGTACAGGATAATAGTGGGATCAAAGATCTATTGTGGACATCCCCCGACGCTTCAATACCATCATGAACACGTTTTCGCAACTGCGTAGAACCACCTCCACCCAGGCCGCAATCACTGTTACGTGCCTGGAGGAGGTGACTAGGGGTCTCTCGGCCCTATAACGGGATTTTAAGTTGGGGGGCATGCAGGATTAGGTTTTAGACTAAAATGTCCGATTTCCTGAATCTTCTTGCATTTGCTTGTCCTTGGCTATGCTCTTCTCCCAGAGGTCTTTCGATGCAGTTTACTGTGTTTTATCTATGCTCTGCCGCACTGGACACTCCAAGGACACACAGCTGTGTAAACAATAGCTCACCATGAACAAAAGAACATCATATCAATTTGGCAAGGCTGACTCTGCGTATTGTAATCACTCTGTCTTGGGTTTCTCTTTTTTCCCCTATCTTTTCATGGAGTATTTCTAATCTAATAATAGTGGGTAACTATTAAGTTAAGTGGGTAGCATAACTTGCAAAGAAACTCCTAAGAACAACAGATTTGCAGCATGTAACACATTTGCACCTTTATTCCAGGTTCCTTTACAACAACATTACACAAGTCATGCTTCAGTATAAAAATAAAAAATCAGTCATGTGACAAAGCACTGGTCATCAGGCACACTAAATAACATTGTCATTGTCGCCCACAGAAAAAGCCATATGCCATCGTGGAACTGAAACCCAGGCTGTTCCCAGTAAGTATGACCCAGTTAAAAGTTTCTTCTGTATGTACAGTTGCAGGTTAGCTTGCTTTACCAGCCATGGGAACGTCTGATGTTATGTCCTGAGATGTCTCAATGAAGATTTGCTTTGTCCTTGTCTCCGTGTTCAGGGTGACACCATTCTGGAGACGGGTGAAGTTGTTCCAGGTCTCCCCGAGTCCCACGGTCATCACTGAAGTTGAAACATTTCAACCATTTTTTTCCTGTTGTAAAAACTGTGTATATGGATCCAATAAAATATTACAAAGTCAAATCATGAGTGATTTATGTTCATTGCCCCTCACTGCGGTGAATCCAGGTGAGTCCACATGAGCGCCCGAATGTGAGCAACAATCAAACTGTCCATGTCCTGTCCGTCCTCACAAGGCCAGCCAGCTCGTCCGTCTTCTTGCTCAGTCAGTCCACTTTCCAGATATTTCAAACGGAGGGCCCGTGCCGCTTTCTTCGCCTTCACCTGCGCGCCGGATCTGCAGCCTCGGCGCCTCCTCTTCAGGTCCGCAGGTATGGGGTGAACGATGCCGAATGGACGTGCCATTGGTTCCAGTGAAAGTAGCTTCTCCCTTGAATAAAATAGACGCTCGCCGCTGTGTTGCCGGTCAAAACACATTGTATCCATAGAAAGTTTTAAAACAGAGAGTGTGGTATAAAAGTTAGACGGACTGCCTGCTCGCTCGCTCGCTCCGGCGCCGGGTCAGATGATCCTGCGATGACTGACTGTATCAAGGATGTATGAGCAGGGGGAGGGCAGGAGGGCGTTGAGGACTGTATGAGGACGTAGTTGAAGACCCCGAAACTCCTTAAGACTGTACAGCACCTCTGTTATGATAGTGTGGAAACACAAGACTATACACAAACCGACCATTTAAAACTCAGATACACTGTTTTAGGCCTACTTTGTACCACAAGTCATGCTGCGACTTTAATTTTCTACAGTCTAATTTATTGCATATAGTTTTTAACTCTATTTCTTATTTCTGTGAAAGCATTTATTTCTATAGATAGATAGATAGATAGATAGATAGATAGATAGATAGACTTTATTTATCCCAAGCTGGGAAATTACAGTGCAGCAGCAGCATTACACACAGTGACAATAGACAACATGAGAATAAAAATATAAAGAAGAAACTATACATAATAAAATATCAAAATAGCAACAGTAAATAAAATATATTGTACAAAAGTATAATACAGCAAATTGGCAGTGTTGATTTTACTTTTTATGTAGTTTTCTATTTGTATCTTTGCACAGGTTTATTTTAAATTCAAATGTATCTTAATAGGTCTCTTTAATGTATGTTTACTGTGTCTCATGATGCTTGAATGAATTTCATTTTTAAAAAAGGCTTATGAAGGACACTGAAAGTGAAAGTTTTTCAAGTTTGACTTTGAAATTCAGTTGGCACATGTTACTTTTACTCTGATATGACTCCGAGGATGTTAAAGACAAAGCTTCAGACTGTTTTTAACTGGACCGAGAAGCCTGACTTTTAAAAAAAATAACACTATATATGTACAAAATGCGGTAACATGTAACATGAAGACAAGGCCTCAGTGGCTCTTATTTTGGTAACTATGGACGGGAAGTGTGCTTCACTTTGCTGACCACGGTACAGTAAATACATTGTATTACAGCTATTATCACTAAAAAATAAAATAGAAACACATTTTAAAACACTTTAATCCCAATTATTCGATTTTGTGTGTGTGTATGTGTGAAAACGTTATTTTTATTTTGGTGTTTTTTTTTAAAACTGTGAAGTTGATGCTTTTATTCTGAAGGGCTCGAACACTGACCGTTGGCTATGGAGTGTTTCGAAGCTAAGCTACTTGTCTCTGTAAACATGACATTCATGTAGAAATGACGAGGTTTCTACAAGACGAAGACAGCCAATAGTTTACCAGCCCAGCACATGTGTTTGCGGGGGTCTGAGGTAAATACTGTACAACTTTTTTTTCTTTCTTCAACGTCCTAACTAACTCGCTTTTAGATGTCCGAGCCGACCGAGCTAGGTGGCTATCACGCCATAGCCTTACTTGGCTAACTAGCGTGCTAACTTGAGCTAACCAAGTTCATCAGTTCGTAAACTAATGACACGGTTGGATTTGACCCGTTTTAATCATCCTTAGCGTTAATGCACGTCTGCCTGTACAGTTCATGTAAGTGTCAGGGTTGCTGAGATAACGTTGGCGCTTAAATTTAACGTGTTTCACCGTGTTTTACCCGGTAATAGGCACGGGTTTAGCTTTAGCCTGCTGAGCTAACTAAACGAAAACAACAACAACAACATAATGGGAAATGGAGGAAGTATAGACGGATCGATTTGTGTGTCAAGGTTACGGATACATAAGTGTTTTCCCAGGGTCTGTTAGCTAAAGTCCGGCCTGATGAATCATCATCATATCACGGGAATAACGCAGCTACATGTCACTATATATGGTCTGTTTCAGTCCAGCATGGCCCCATTTCTGTTATTTATACTGGTCTGCTTCTCATTGGAGAAATTGCTGAAGTCAGTGGTGAGGTCAGGAGTTCATAAAGTGTTCAGGAGCCTCTGATGTCTTATGCTGTATTATTTATTAACACTTGGCCAAGGAGAATTAGAGACACTCTCAAAGTTCATCAGAAGTGCCTGAGTCTGTCTCACATTCTGCCAAACTCATCCTGCTGGATCGACTTTAAACCCAAAGATAACACCACAAATACTACACGCCCCAGAATTAGTCAAAGAGAATGTTTTTATTCATGCAGGTCAGCATATTCTAGTCTGGAGACACAGATGTCTGTTTACGCAGATTGGAACGTCAACGGCAAACTATCTATTATGTCTAAGAAATAGGTCTCTTTGACCCTGGCCACCACAGTGTTGAGATATGGTGACACCTAGTCTAAGACAAACAATTAATACTGCCGAGGACCACACGTGACCATGTGTAACATAAGGATAGAAAATTCCATAACAATTACAAGAACTATTTATTGTCATACTAAGATTTTCTTCTCGTTACTAAAAGATAGGTCTCACACACACACACTGTCAAATCTTTTTGTATACAGGTTTAATAAGAACATGTAGGTCTTAAGCTTATTCATGTCTGAATATTTGTTCACTCACAACAGTCGTTTCACATTAAAATGTTAACTGTAGAGTGTCTTATTCAGTTCAGTTTTATTTATATAGCACCAAGTCATAACAAAAGTTGTTTGCCTTATGACAATTTACATATAGATAATCTAGTGCGTCGTATAGATAGATAGATAGATAGATAGATAGATAGATAGATAGATAGATAGATAGATAGATAGATAGATCGTAGCATTACAAGTAAAAGTATGGATCTAGTATGTTTTAAGAAACATGCTCAACTTTTTCTTTTCATGTGCAGTGTCTTGAGTATCAGAAGTTCAAAATTCATACAGAATACTCAATTTAATGTAGCACATTAATTGATATTTAAGTTACCATGTGTAGACTTTTTAGTTACCTTATGAATCCGGTGCATCAGATTAGTACTTTGTGCAGTTGCAGGGTTAATTGCTGATTTTAGACGTAACTGTTATCGCATAAGTTTGAGAATTTCACATTGATTTTTTTTTCTTACTTTGTTAGATCATGTCAGCAATCAAGGTTGCCCTGCAGCAGAGCCAGAAGAGGGGCAGGAGGAAAACCTCTGAAGCAATGTCTGCAGAGGTTTCGCCAGACTCCAAGTGTCCCATCTGTCTGGACATGTTCAACAACATTTCTTACCTGGACCTCTGCCTGCACAAGTTCTGTTTCCGGTGTATTCACGAGTGGTCCAAGAACAAAGCCGAGTGCCCTCTATGCAAACAGCCATTCAATTCAATCTATCACAGCATAAAATCAGAGCAGGACTTCAAGAAGTTTGACCTGCGGCCGATAGAGAATGGCTCTTTTGGGACTTTTGAGGGAGTGCGGTTTAGATACCGCACGACTCTTACAGGAGTCCATCGACAAATGCAGAGGAGGACCTCTCCTCCTCCAGACAACGGAGTAATGTTTGAAGCCACAACAAACGCTCCTGAACAGCCACAGGACCGCTACATCCGGCGTATGATGATGAGGTTGGCAGCCAAGAGAAGAGCTGCGAGCGAAGGGAGGGCAGTGAACAACGTCAGAGAGCAGGAGATGATCAACTTCAGGAGGGAGCTGTACCGACGGGGGGTGAGGGTGAGGAATGTCCGCGATGGTGGCCGCTCCCGAGACACTTCAGCTGACTTCTTCCGAAGAAATCCTGCCTGCCTACATAGACTGATCCCTTGGCTAAAAAGAGAGCTGGTTGTGCTATACGGGGCCCATGGCTCTTTGGTCAACATAGTTCAGCACATCATCATGTCGCGCATTACACGCTATGACATGGAGGATGGAGCTATTCAGGAAGAGCTCAGGCCATTCCTCCAGGGGCGCACAGAGCACTTTCTCCACGAGTTCATCAGCTTTGCAAGGTCTCCCTTCAACATGGAGGCCTACGACCAGCATGCTGTCTATGACTGCCCAGCCCCATCCTCAAATGAAGACAGCAGCTCCAACTCATCTGTAATAGCCATCTCAGAGGATGAGGAGGGCTCCATGGACGCCCCAGGAGACTCCACATCTACTCTGAGCCAGGCGGTGTGGGACGATGAGACACCTGGGCCATCATATTCTACGACAGCAGAGCAGATCAGGTCAGAGTGCCTCTCCGTCCTCGACTCAGACTCAGACAGCAGTTTAGAGGAGGACGCGCAACCGTTTGGAGCTTGTCCACAGCAAATGAGTCCTCTTAACCAAACAAACGTGACCGATGGTGGAGTTAACAAAGAAGAGTGTTTGTCCTCTGACAGCGATGAGTGTGTGATTGTGGGTTTTGTCAAGCCAACAGCAGACAGAACTCCCGAGCTGGTTAAGCTCTCCTCTGACTCTGATGAATCTGACAATGAAGATACTAAAGAAGTGCCTCTTCTACCTCAGCACATCCGCTTCTCCAGTCTCAGTCCTATAGCGTCACAGAGTAGTGATCCAAGTGGTGCCGGACAGTCCGAAAATGTAGAAACAGACCACTATCATTCGCAAGATTCGAAAGAAAGGTGTAGCTCTTCGACATCAAGCAGACACAAAACGTCCAGTAAGTCAGACAAAAGATTTGAGAGGCACTGGTCAAAGGATAGAGACCACAGGAGAAGAAGGAGGTCAAGAAGTGGAGAGCGCAGGTACTCTAGCAAAAGCCCAGTGGCCTCCCACAACAGTGGTGGCGCTCTATCCAGAGATAGAGGTTATTGTTACTCCAGTGGCAGAGACTTGTACTCAAAAGGTGACAATAACTATAAAAGGAGGGATGGTGATCACAGCTATCAGTCATTTAGGAATTACAGCCAAGAGAGAAACGATAATGGGATCCATTACACAGAGAGGCGGTCCTACTATTACAGTAGCCATAAGTACTCGGATCAACACTCTCGCTCCAGGAGCCGCAGCAGGGACTCGCGGAGACGAGACAAGAGGCACTCTCGATCTAGGACTTATTCCAGCAGTCGCTCCCCCTCCGTGAAAAAAAGATCTCACCACGACAAGCCTGGCGGAAAGAGGAAATACAAAACGAGACATTTGGAGGAGCTGTCGGAAAACGCGCTGCCAAACTCGCATGCCGAAGGCGATTCCCCAACAACAAAACACAAGAAAAAGAGCAAAGAGAAGCATCGTAAAAAATCCAAAGAGAGGTCAAGAAAGACTAGCAGGAGCGTCAGCGTGGAGCTCGTCAACGAGGACAACTCCAAGGAAAGAAGCAAGCGTCACCACAAGAAAAAGAAGAAACACAAGAAGAAAAGCAAAAGGCACAAGAGCAGCGAACGCAGGGAGAAGGGCTCACCCGCCGTCATTACCATTGATAGTGACAGTGATTCTGTGGCTACTGACAATGTCACCCAGGCCAGCGGCACTAAGGACACCCCTATCGATAACGCCACAGATGACCCAGCAGAGCCCGCCCCTCCCTGCTCCGATGCGTAGTGATATGAAAGTTCAGATTTCTGGATCCACCCTCAGCTGCTAACGCCTGCCAGCAGTGTTTTAGATCAAAACTGTATGACAAAACAATATGTCGAAGGTGATTACACCTTAGACACTGCAAGTGTTTTATAATGTGACTTTTTATTTGACACTGGTTTACATGACACACACAGATATGTGTTGAACTGGAGATCATTGGATAAATGGCCGTTCTTGACCATCAAGGTCTAGTAACTCAAACAATACTATTTAATGTGCAAAGTGCCACTATGAATAAGGCAGAATGGACTAATACTGAGAATCACAAACGCATCGAAGTGTCATTATTCTGGAAATTCATTTTCTGTAATGTATTTTATTTCTAAGGTGCTCTCAGGGATTTTTGGTTTTTTTTGCTATATTCTTGAGACAAAACAATTTCTACCTGCTCATGGAGTAGTACTTATAACGGATTTCAGAATGAGCTCTTTTGTATTGGATTTTATTTAAAAATAAATCGTAATGAGCAACTCTGTGCTATTTTGTTAAAGTCATTCTTTATTAAATTCACGTAGGATTAAACTTCATATTAATAATAAGTCAAATAATGACTTCAACTAGACTGAGGCTAGTTCTTTATTGTCAGATGCAAAACAGTTACAGGGAAGCAAACATGTTTAAATTGATAGAAAGGCAGATAAAACATTATCCAGTGAAATGTGTGTGTGGTCTGTCTCTATATGAGGTCAGTCTTAGCACCGTCTGTCTGTTGTTATGAGCAAACTTGGGAGCGCTGGGAAAAATTCATGTCATAAATGTCGTATTTATTTATTTATTTATTTATTTTGGTATCGTCTATGTCAAAGCTGCAGGGTGGGACCATGGCTAGTACTGTCGTCTCACAGCAAGAAGGTTCCTGGGCCCTTTTTGTTCTCTCCGGGTACTCCAGCATCCTCCCGCAGTCCAAAGGCGTGCACTTAATAGATTCATTGATGACTCTAAATTTCCCTGTAATGAACGACTTCTCCCTGTGATGTGGCTCCAGGCCCATGTGACCCTAGTGTAGATAAGCGCTTACAGAAAATGGATGGATGTTAGGGCTTATCTTTACATGGTTTAAGTCCTACTACAAATAACCTACAACAACTTTTGTGTTTTAATTTCCACTTTCCAGAATCCATTTTTACATGGTTGAGACAAGTAATGGGGGCAGGGGCGCCGCCAGGAATTTTGGGCCCCCTCTGCACAGCTGTTGTCACCACATCTCTAGGACCTAACTATCCCATCAAAAGCTTTACATAACTCTAATCAAAGGCTTGCAACTGTTTTGCGTCTTGTAGTTCAACACTAGTACTAGCACAATATTTACTGCTGGTGATTTGTACATGCATGCAAGTCTGCATACAGTATGCAGTGCAGTTCACTATTTGATGCAGGATTAAAAGCCACTTAACTTTTACTGCCCAAAACACGTAAAGACAAAGAGATAATTCATTTCATTATTATATTTGAAATATATATACTCAATGATGATGATTTAATAATTTTATATTAGTGTTTACCTATTTTTTATGAAAGTATTATAGTGGTATAGTAAATAATGCTGTGCTTTTAATCTGAAAAATCTAATTTGTTCTCTTGCTACAAAGTTATAACTGAACCACCAGGTGATTCGTGTTGTAATCAACAGAATGGAAAGCAATGCAAGTAAAAGGATAGATAAATAATTCGCGGGAAGCTAGTAAATATAGGTTTGGCTCTGTGCTTTTATTTTGAAGGCAGATTCAGATTGCTGCTGCTGGGCGGATGTTGATGTCGGTCTGGTCTCTGCTCTGAAGCGTCTTCAACTCAGATCTTCACTTTTACAGAAGAAAAGCAGAAACGTGTCGTCATGGCTTCAACCGTGCCCATTAAGGTACTGATTTAAAACTTACCGACACTTTTAAAAATGTCTTATCTACCGACCGCTGTGTGTTTGAACGAGGAAGAGCGGAAACAAACGAGGATAGCTTTAGCTAGGTAACGTGATTTAACGCCAGATGTGCGGGAGAACCTGCGAGCTGCTCTCAAACCTTTAGTCAGAGTCTGCTGTCCTTTTTAAAAAGTGAACAGCCAGAGATGAATAACACGAGCTAACGTGTGCCTGGCTAACTACAGGGTCCTCGCTTATACCTGGGGGGTAACGTTACGGTCAAAAGTGTTACCGTTAAAATCTGGGTTCTGTTGAGCTGGCACGTGGCCGGGCTGAGTGCACCCCCTTTTTTAAAGTGTGACAGTTTAACAGGTGGAAGAGGAGAGTAAAGCCAGGTGGCAACACAATGATGAAGACTTGACACATGAATATATTCAGAAAAATATATATACTTTAAATAATCATCCGAATCTGAATCACTTTAATGTGTGCACACACGAGGAATCTGAATTTACAATTATGCTCTTATAGTACAAACATACACTGAACAAAAGTATAAATGCAACACTTTTTTGTTTTTGCTAATTTTTCTTAGATGAACTCAAACATCTAAAACATTTTCTATATACACACAAAATAACAATTTCTCACAAATCTATCTTTTGCAGAGGTGTGGCATATCCAGATGCTGATTATGCAGCATGATTATTGCATCAGGCTGGCTACAATAAAAGGCCACTCTTAAAATGTTCAGTTTCATCACACAGCACATACACAGATGTTTTGCAAGTTTTCAGGGAGCGTGCAGTTGGCATGGAGACAGCAGGAATGTCCACCAGAGCTGTTGCCATAACCACAACCTGCAGACCACGTGTAACCACACCCCAGCCCAGGACCTCCACATCCAGCATGTTCACCTCCAAGATCGTCTTGAGACCAGTCACTCTGGCGGCTGCTGCAAGAATTTCTGCACAAACTGTCAGAAACCATCTCGGTGAAGCTCGTCTGCATGCTCGTCGTCCTTATCGGGGTCTCGACCTGACTCCAGTTCGTCGTCGTCAAACCGACTTGATTGGGCAAATGCTCACATTCGATGGAGAGGTGTTCCCTTCACGGATGAATCACGGGTTTCACTGTTCAGGGCAGACAGTGTATGTGGCATCGTGCGGGTGAGCTGTTTTCTGATGTCAGTGTTGTGGCTTGAGCGGCCTGTGGTGGTGGTGGGGTTATGGTATGGGCAGGCATATGTTATGGGCGTTGTCCTGAAACAAGCGAGATTCATCAAGGTGCCACCAAACTATACTCTGCTTCGACAGAGCAAAAGATATGGAAATAAATTAAAGTGTAAGCTGCGTTTGAGTGTTTGACTGCGTGGGTTCTCTCCGGGTACTCTGGCTTCCTCCCACAGTCCAAAGACGTGCACTTAACAGGTTAACTGGTGACTCTAACTGGGCCGTAGGTGTGGTTGTTTGTCTCTATGTGCCCTGTGACGAGCTGGCAACCTGAGTCAGCTGGGATAGGCTCCAGCCCCACCGTGACCCCGATGAGGATAATGAGTTACAGATAATGGATGGAAAACAAATACAGTATTTGTCTTCAGTCGAATGAACTCAACTTCAGACTCACTGGTAACTCCGAAAGGCTGAAGACAGACAGACAAGGAAGGCAGGACCACAGGCTGGCGTCAGAACCGGGTCACCGCAGGAAGGGCTCAGCCTCTCATATGTGGCGAGACCACAGTCACCAGGGCGTCCCTATTTATTTCTCTGTCTTTTTCTGATCCACCTTGTGGGCGTGAGCTCAATAAAGTCTGTTATTTTATCTTTAAAGTAGATATGCGTACTTTAAGTAGTGTTGTTAAAGTAAATATGTACAAATACAAACAACTTTGTAGAGGGGAATGACAGCATCAGGTCTCGCCTTAGGAGTGGTCAACACCCTAATCACGATACTGTACGTGAAACACTGAAAAGTTGAAATGGTTTACGAGTGAAGTCAGACTTCTAACTCTGACGTAATTGTCTGTTGATGACTTCCTCACATTCTGTGTTTTTAGATTGGAATAATTGGTGGTTCAGGCCTCGACGATCCCGATATCCTGGAGGGAAGGACCGAGCGATATGTTGACACACCGTATGGAAAGGTGAGTCGTTGTTTTGTGATTCAAAGATGTTTCTTGGGGCATTGTGGCCGTTTTTGTGTATGAATAATAATTTTAATTCTGCTCTTCTTTAACAGCCATCTGACGCTCTGATACTGGGGAAGATCAAAAATGTGGAGTGTGTGCTCCTTGCGAGGTGAAGATGTCTTTTCTATTAGCACCATCTAGTGGAACAGCGTCGCACTTGTCACATATATACTGGGCAATACTGGTTCACTCAGTCTAATGTTTCTGACATTGACCTAAAAATCAACGTAAAAAAATATCTTTAATCGGCCTTTCTCATCCTCAGGCACGGGAGACAACACACTATAATGCCGTCCAATGTGAACTACCAAGCCAACATCTGGGCACTGAGAGAAGAGGGCTGCACACATCTGCTCGTTACCACGGCGTGCGGCTCGCTCCGGGAGGAGATCCAGCCAGGAGACATCGTCATCGTCGATCAGTTCATTGACAGGTGAGCGGCACACGACCACATACTCTCAGGACACGCGTCGAAGCATCGAATCAATACTCAGATTATTTATCTGAGTATGAAGTAGGGTTCTGCGTAGCTTGGCAACAAGCTTGTTATCACAGCGAATGGGAGTGATTGTACAAAATTATATACAACATTAAGTCGTCGCAAGGCTTTTCATTTCTGGTACGTGTGAAAAGAATAACCGGCTCTGAGCTTAATACACAAACATGCTCGGAGATCTAGTTTGCATGACCCGATCCCAATATCAGTCCCAGTCCTCTTGTTGAATTCTGAATGTGTAAATGAGCTTTTCACCATTTGATGTCTGATCTTCCTTCTGTTCATGTACACAGCAGAAAACCCTGAAATCAAGTCATTCTTATACACAGCTATTAGAATACTTAACACAACGTTCTTGGCATTGCACACTCTTTAAGTGTGTGACTGTGAAATGTTGTATCATTTAAAAGGGTGTACTTGAAAACAGGGCTTTGTATCTATGGTGTGGTTTTGTGATATTCGTGCTGGCCGAACATTTCAATGTCTGCCTGCAATCCTTTTGGCCTGTATTCACAATTTGTGACTCTTGCACAGCAGTGTTTGTGTGAGCACCCCGACTTGTTTACTACTTGCGCACACCGAGCGGCGGGTGGTTTTTTTGAAGCTGCAGCATCAGCCGGTAAAACCCTCCAAACGTATCATATTAAAGGGACATAATTCCGATTATTTTGGGAAGTGAAGTTCTTTTCTTCTTCTTCTTCTTCCTCCTTCCAGTGCTCGGTATACTGAAGTGCAACGTGTGAACATGCTACAGACAGAAATGTTGCTTCTTGAAATGGATTTGACCTTTCTGAGTCACAGCAGGAAGTTTATGTTTCATAAAGTTCCATGAATGAGATCTTCTAAAGACTGGCTTCATTAGCGGCTCTAATGTGTTTCTTTAAATAGTTTTGACCTTCCGTCAAAAGGCTTTTTGTCGGTTGTTATCCTGTCACGATTGCACCGGAGGTCCGCCGCGCAGCGATTCAAACGGCTCTCTTCCCACACGTCTCACTCACAGGATTCATGTTACCGTGTGACGAGAGCGTCCAAGCTGCCGAGTGAGAGAGAGCTCGACTCGCCGCGTTTGTCAAATCCGATATTTGTTTACTATCACGTCCAGCGAGGAGAATTATTACCCTCTCCCCGGTGTTTTATCGAGCTCTCGAGTGAGAATTAGAAACACTGTGACTGCGATGCGGACGCAGTAGTAATATGATGATTGATCGTCTGGAGGATGAACTTTGTTCCGGAGATATTTTTGTAAACATCCAGGGCTCCTTCCTGTCTCATGTTTCATTCAGGGTATCATATTTTTTTTTCATTCATTCAATTTACCGAGCTAAACACCCACCGTCATCTTTTAGTGGCTGTCACAGAGAGCTCTTGTTCTTTCCATTCGTCATTTTGGAGTTAATTTTTAATAAATCTTGACCACAAATTAACGAGTTTAACGAATTCCTGTGTTTTTATTTACATCTGTCATTTCTTTCACAGCACAACCTTGAAAATAATCTCATAATTCTGCCTTTCAAACACTAGAAATCCACACTCTTACTTCCTTAAACCTGAGAATTTCTTCCTAATTCACTGACATGGGAAAGCTTTCTTTCTCAGCACTGTCTTGACCTCCAGGCATCTGTGTAATGTACTTCATGTGTAGTGGGAGTGTTGCGCTCCGTCTCAGCCGACCGCACAAAGTCACCGTTGAAACAGGATGACTTATTTGTTGCCATAGAGTCGCAGTGTTTCCCCGAGGTCGACTGCCTCGGGGTGGGGCCGCAGACCTTTTTGGCATCCTCGCCACCGCCACCAGATCGCAGCATGGTAGGAGAGCGACAGCCGGGTGGCATACAGCTGTTTGAACCGCCCTTCCCACAGTCTTGTCAGCGTGTAAATGCCTGCGTCATGCTGCCTGTGGCTTTCCATGCCGGTGTCAGTGAAGCTTAAAAGACCAGCATCAAGTTCAGACAACAATCTATTTATTAAAAATGAGGAAGTCACTTGTTGGGACTTGTTCAGACTAGTCCGGCAGCATGTTTTCTGAATGCTTTTTATTTTTTTGACTCCGCGATTGTTGTCACCTCTGCATACTTGTTCTCTGTGAGTCAGTGCTGCGGGGTTTGTCGAATTTTGAAACATGACATGTCTCACTTGTTTGTTTTCATTTCCAATTTCCTCAAACTGACCTCGATAGCAGTTCAGCGACATTGAGATGATTTTGTTTTTCACGTCAGCATCTATATTTAAAAAATGAAACAATATATTGTATATTAAAAAACGTGGATCACCCTAAAGTAGCTCCGGGCCGGCTGCTTCATTTTATTCATACACTCATTTTGATTATTGTGGTAATTTTTACAGCATGCACACAAACTTTATCCAAGCATTCGATTAAAAAAAAGAAACCAAAACAAAACCACTGATTGAATTCAAGTCTATTTGTGCTGAACGCAACCGCTGTGAACTGTTAATCAGGAAATAACTTAATTTCCTGATTAAACTGGCTTTATTTTGCACCGTGAATTGTGAGCCGGACATAGATTTGGAAGCTGGTTCATGAATTACAAAAAAGCCAGAACACAACAGGCTCACCTGAGACTAAACACTGTTTTATAATCAGGAAAAAGTTGCTCTTATTCTAATTGAATCCTGCTGCTGTTTGTTTGATGTACTTTTCTGTTAAATGATAAAAGAAAGATTAAAAATATATACTGGAAAGTTATGAAGATGGTCGATTATGTGAGTAAAACGTGAGATAAGCTGTAATGAATCAAATTTTTTAGGAATCATTTCTATAATTACATTTATATAGGCTCCCACAGTCTATACATTCAGACACTGTGAGAGCTATTCTGTGTAACAATGATTGCGAAATGACCTCACTAATGAAATACCAGGCCGAGATAACTTAATTTCTATAACATAAACAGGTATTGTGCTTCACTGCTGCTGTAGCCGTCTCTGCAGGGTGGAGCTGCAGCTGGCTCAAACCATTCCAGCACTGACTCCAGTGTTCCACTGCCAGGGCTATGAGTAAGAGATAGGGTTGGGTTGGGCATCAGCTTAAAAGATTATTGTCGGTGGAGATGTTCATATTTTGGATGTTTGAGATAATTGCGTTACGACTCGGCGATGCCTCGGGGGAAATGTGAGAGAACCAAAAATGCCATGAATCGGCAAAGTGAGAAATGTTTTGCGGTTGCTCTTTATTTAGATAGTCCGCCTTCAGTTTACGGAGAATTTGTAACATTTCGGCCGTTTCGGTTTGTCTTTTTAGATGTGTGACAGAATATTCAATAACCACAAATACCACGCACCACTCCCACAGGCCGACAACCGTGGCATGAGGATGTTCTTTATACTTCCACGATGGTGGAGTGCCAATAAATGTTTGTTAATGTCAGTGAGCCAACCTGCTCGGCATCAATACAAAAGCTCACATACAGATATGTGTACAGGCTGGCTTCAAAGAAGAAGAGACCGGGCGACTACACCCTTGATTTGCCTGAGAATTTAAAATATGTTTGTTTCATTTTTTAAATAACTAAAAATATAAAGTCGTCCTTTAGTTGTTTTTATAGTTAGATTTGGTTTTAGGAAACAAAATGGCTCTTAAGGAGGCTTCAGTAATCTCAGGCCACAGCACAGCACTGGATCTTTCCGTGCTCTGGCATTACAGGCCACTGCTGTGAGAAATCTTTACCTCATTACATAACCCTTTTATATACTTTTTGATAGAACCAAACATGCTCCATAGAAATCAGCATTTACCAGGCGAGCTGAGAGGGTGCACGGGGACACAAAATGCTCTCAGGGTCACCGGGCTAATTGAGTCCGTCTTTATGGTCTCCAGACTGGTCTCCGTGCAGAGCTTGAAGGAAGGCAGGCTGGCGCTGTGCCTGGTGGAACTCCACTGACTCAGCAAAGCTGAATTGGACAACCATTGTTTGCGTTGGTGCAAGAGCCCGGGCTGCTGCTGCTGGGCCCGGGTTAATGCTTTCATAGCCGTGAAAGGACTATTCATATCGCGTTAAGTAGTTTTTAATGATGGAAACAATCCGAGCACTGATAAACTTGTAGTTTATGACCGAAACCGTGGCTGCTCGGGAATATTTCAAACTGCTGTTGAGAATATTATTGTGACAGAAGTCATTTTAACTTTGCTTCTTTATCCTTAAATCTGACACTGTGCATTATTCATCTGCACAGCCGCACGAGTTTGAGATTCACGAGACGTCTGTAAATCTTGCCTCTCAGTGCTTCCTGTTTGCTCATATATCACCAGGACTACCAAGAGAGCTCAGACGCTGTACGACGGGCAGCCCACCAGCCCTCCAGGAGTGTGTCACATCCCCATGTCTGAGCCTTTCTGCAACAGAACCAGAGAGGTGAGTCCTCGAATCATTTCATCCAGGTCACTCCCCGAGCTTTTGCCATTTTTAGTTTTTCACAAAATCTAAAAGGTTGATCCATAAAAACAGATTTATTCCTTTAACACTTAAAGAACAAGATATATCTGTTAAAACCATGTCAACAGTTCCCACCTCCTCCCCTGTTGGCTAAATGGGGACGGTCACTAACTGTCCGCCCCGGCGCAGGTTTTGATCGAGGTGGCGCGGACCCTGGGGGTCAAGTGTCACGTGCGGGGGACTATGCTGAGCATCGAGGGGCCCCGCTTCTCCTCGCGGGCCGAAAGCCTGATGTTCCGCCAGTGGGGCGCCGACGTCATCAACATGACCACCGTGCCAGAGGTCGTCCTCGCCAAGGAGGCCGGCTTGTGCTATGCCAGCATCGCCATGGCAACGGACTACGACTGTTGGAAGGAGCACGAGGAGGCGGTGAGCGCCGGGGCTGCAGGGTCCTAACAGCCATTTATTTTAATTTTTTTTATTACTTTGTCTCCTCTGTGTTTGTTTGTGCCGTGGGTGAGTCAGTGTGAACAAACGGCAATGCGCGGCCGCTGCACTTTAGGTGACGTGACTTCCTTCCTGTTCTGTTTGTTTGTCTGTCCAGCCAGCGATAACAACTTCAGCCGTGTGTTACTGGCTTTTAGTTGTTTTATGTATTTTATCAGAAAGGTTGTCCAACAGCCTGGTAAAAGGCTGGAACTTGGTACAAACTATTATTTTTGTCTTAGGTGGGCCTGTTTTTTTAGGTAGATAGGACTCCTGTCTGCTTCTTCAAACCGTGCCTGCCATGCCAGCTGCTGTCCTCTGTAGGTAAAAAGTAATTCATACAGCGTCCTTTAAATAACCCAAACTATCCCTTTAACGTCATATAGTTATGTAGTCCGTATGACCAAAGGGTTTATGACTCATAACCGTTGGCTCAGCAAAGTCATTTCTTCAGATAAACCGTGCAGGTGTGCACCACAATAAAACGAAATGATTTCACTGTCCCGAGTTTCACACCAGGGTATAAATAAAACTCAGTTATATCATCTGAAAACAAACAAGCAAATCTAATCAGTCTGGTAATTTATTGTATTTTTGAATAGGAATCTTTTTTTTTTTTTTTTTAATTACATACTTCCATAGAGCCTTTTCGTAACAATAGGACCTTGTTTGCGGTAAACCGTGGTGATCGTGTAGCCGGAAACGTGACGTGTGTGTGTGTGTGTGTGTGTGGTCCTCTTCACTTTTTGCCACGGAGCGAGTTAGTTTGTGAACAGTTTGAGGAGTTTGATTTTTGGTTTGTCACATAAAGAAACGGCAAACATATTTTATTTGTGTCCAGGATAACCGGAAATGAATTTATTTTCCTGCAGTCTCGTATGAAGTTTTACTTCTCCTCCTTTTTCTCTTTGAATTTAACTTGAACTTTATTTGAATTTAAAGTTAGCACGTCATTAAATCATGACATATTAAGAGACGGACGTTTCAAGCAGAGATATTCTACGCATCGCGTGTTGTAAACACAGAGTTTTTTGCCATCTGTGCTTTGCGAGCAGGCTGGAGTATTTGTGGCTTCCTATGGCTTCCGAGTGACCTCCCCTCTCCCTCAGACACCGTGGATAACGCAGTTGATATACTGCATGTGGGCGAGTTTCGGCTTATTTGTCACCGATCCAGCCCGACTCACAACTCCACTTCCGAGTTCCTGCAGCTGACCTCTTCCCCCTCCTGTCGCAGAGCGCTTGCCACATCCTTCCGCGCCCCCTCCATTCCCTCCCAGAGCCTCATACTACCTCCTGCCGCCCCCCCTCTTTATCAACCGCCCCTCCCTTTTCAGTCCGTTTGCCTGCCAGCCTCCGGTGGAAGCCCTGCCAGAGGAGGTTGAGTCACACTTGAGTCATCAGCTTCACTGTCTTCATCCTGGCAAACACCACAAAAACATGAACCCAGTCATTGAGTGTGACATGAAAACAAAGCACTGAAAGGAGGAGGGGGTTAATGAAGGTTACAGGAGGTAAACACGGAGCACAGGATGGAAACAATGCGGCAACTTATCGTACTGTACACGCTACACATCTGGCTGAGTGCTGTTTATTATCGCATCATTTCACGCAGATATAACTACATATTTTTATCTTGGACATGTAACCGACGCTTCAGTTTTACAGCAGATAAATAATCAGGCTCACTACTCAGATGCTTCTGGTTTCATTTCACCTCTCTCTCTAGCGATTGTTGGTCGTGGATCATGCGATCATCGACGGAGAAATGGCTCGAGACAGAGCGCATCGCTAACCACATAATGAGTCACTGGAGTGCAGAGCACAGCTGGCAGCTTGAAAAACAAAGTGCTGATCTTCACATCTGCACTGATGTGAATTGTCTCTCACACACGAAGACTATCTCTGCGGCCCGAGATCCTGTTGCGACAGCGATTTGGATAAAACTCGATACGAAACTTAACTTTCACTTCCACCTGCCCAGGAGGTGGAACTCTCCCTGACATCTGTGCAGTTATAATGTGTCCTTTCTGTGAAGGGAAATATAAAGTAGGCCCAGACGATGAATCAGTATCTTTGTTAATCGACTTTCAGTGCATCGTGTCTGTTTTTTTTGTTGTACAGTGTGTGTATTGTAACGGTGGATACAGTGTTTTTTTAAATCCTTTTCAGACAACCCCCATGTGATCTTTATACGAAACGTGGAACGTGGAAAATGTATAAAAAACGTCACAACGGCAGCTCTGATATCACATGATAACGTATAGTGTCGCTCACAGTGCACAACATTCATCTTATCATCCGTAGGGACACGTGTGAAAGTACGTTTTTGGGAAAACACAAAGGGGGGGACACTTGTGGGAAGTGAAATTTGTATCTAATCAGATGGCGGCCGTTTTTTCTTTCCTCGCTCCAGGTCTGCGTGGACAACGTGCTGAAGACGATGAAGGAAAATGCCAACAAAGCCAGCAGTATCCTGCTGACTGCAATACCCCAGATTAGTCAGATGGATTGGACTCAGACAATGAAGACCTTGAAAGTAAGTTGACGACTGATGATTCATTTCCACGCACCGAGTCTTCAGAGAAGTCGTAAAAGGGGATGTGTTTACCTTGAGTTCACAATCTCGACCCGCGATCTAAATAATAATGTCTTCCGCCTCACCGAGCCACTTACTTCAAAAGACTAATGGGACCATCTGGAGCGTGACCGCTCTCAAAACACGACCTGTTTAAGAACGCGATTATTACCACGATGCCCGAGTGCCCTAAGTGAGCTGATGACAGTTACCTCCCACGAAACTGACTCAGACACCATCAGTGTGCCGTGTGCCACCTTTTTCTAGTTTTATTAAAAGTCAGCTGATTAAAAGCTGTATTGATGATATGACACACCAGTCACAACTCAATATATGTGGTAATGAAGATATTAAATGTGCACATGTCTAATAAACATGTATTATATTAACTGTAGTTAATATAATACATGACTAACACACTGGGTACACCCTTTACACCCATTCACTGTAAAAAAAAAAAAAATAAAAAGTAAATATTTATAATTATATATTAATGTTTTACTGTGTACAGTATTAGTGTGTAATATCTCATATTTAAAAATAGTTATTTAGTATTTAAGGGAATTTATACAGTGGTATGCAGTTGTTATATTAGACTGTTAATTTACAAGACACAGACATTTCATCTCACAACCTTTATTTTGTACGGCATCGTACAGTGTTTTCGTTATTTTGTATGGCAAAACAAGTTTATTTTAAATGATTTTTTTTATACTGTTAAAATATGGAATAAAACGCCAACTTTAACCATAAAATCAACAGTAGTTTTCCAGTAAAAGTCTGACAAGCACAGCTGCCAGTTTGTTAGTGTGAAAAACAACAATTACACATTTTAAGGGAATGTATACAGAATAAAGTATTTTATATTAGGTAAAATATGGAATTAAACACCAGCCTTAACCAGCGCTAACATCCTGTTACTGTCAGAAAAATGTATACTTTTTTTTTAATGTAATTACTAAGTATTTAAATTTTTATTCTTTGTTTATTGGAAAAACTTATATTTGGAAGCTCCCTAATATTTACTTTATCTTATTTGAATTTAGGTAATGACATATGTTTATTTATTTATTTTTATACTTTATTGTGTCAAACAATGATTACATTTAACAGTTACTTTCCCAATCATCACACATACCACCCTGTGTATGTGTGAACAAGAACCTTCAAATCATTAACAACCAAATAAACAAACAAACAAATTGAGTATAATATTAACTATACATCTATGTTTACATATATGCCTCTGAGTATCTAATGTACACATATTATACCATATTTCCATCATAGTTTTGTCCATTTGGTTGGTGTACACTCATTCAGAATCATTTGCAAATATACCTCAAAAGAGATAATAGTATACATGTGTATACAATAGTGTACAGATGTTTAATAGAAGATGTTTAACTTTCTTAGCAAATAAACTTTCCTTATAGAAATGTATTGAAACAAACACTAGACAGCTTTCATATGGTCTTAATGTACTCACTGTTATTTTATTTATTTATGTCTGACATACAATACATGGAAATGTTTTCTTTCCCTTTCTGTTACAGTCAATGGCACAGTGTTCAGTAATGTTACCGAAACACTGAGGAAAACAATGAATGTAGAAAACGGATGGAGCTCCCAGACACCACCACCACCACCACCACCCGTGCCGACGCGGACAACAGACTCGACTCTGCGTGTGGATTTGTCATCAAGTGAATCACAAGAAAAGTGCCTCGCATAAATAATGCATGTGTTCAGCTGGAGTTTCGTTTTGTTCAAAACACACGTAACTCGTCTCTCTTTCCTCTTCATACTTACTCCCGGGTCACGGCTTCTTTTTCCGGATCACTTACCAGTGTTGTCATTCCAGCAGCAGTTTTCAGTCGGACTGATGTTTACGAACAATCCAATTTAAATATTTGTTGCCTGTAAAACCAGTAGTGTCTTTATTTCTGTGATTGCAAGACGGAGTTCAAATTTGCACATGAACACTTTGTTACTTTAATGAAGTAGTAATACCTCTTCGATGTCTGAATCCATCCAGCAAAATTTATTACCGATCAAAAATGAACAATAGCAATGTTTCTATCTTTGCTTATTGAACCACTTTTTTTTTTTTTTTACGTTTTATGGAATTTTATTTTTTTATTTACTCTTCATTATGATTTCATATATTACAAACACCCGCAGTATTTAGTTTTCAAATGTGTGTGTATATATACACTCACCTAACTGACAGTATTTGGACTCCTTTTAAGAAACCTGCACACCTGAAACGTTTGATATACTGTTTAATATTGATCATTGAATGAAAGTTATGTTTTCGTAGCAGTTGCTGGGCCTTCTGTTACCAATCATGCTTGCTGCACTTCCACATCACACTGCGCAGTATCTAAAAATATTTGCATTTCCTCTTTGTGTCGCCTTGCTCAACAGTATGAACCCACTTTGCAGCACAAATCCACCCGATTTAAACACGGAAATGCGAGCTCATCCTTTTTTTAAAGTTGTTAATTAAACAAACTCTTGAAGCAACTTGACTTACTGATTAATCTGTAACTTATCTGCAACTGCGATGCAGATTCAGAGGTTTGATTTGTCACACGCTTGCACAGGGTGACACACTTCGGTCTGCAGTCACGAATTACAGGGCAAGGTTTGAGTGTAAACAAAAGTGTGTTCATATCTCTATGAACTGAGTGTTCACATTAGAGTTTCTGTTTTCAGAGCAGGTTTTGTGAATGATTTCATTGAACAGGTTAAAAAAAAAATTGTTATTGTTGAGACCAAAACGTCCGTAAGAGACAAAACAATGGCGGAGTTCAAACCCTTTGTGGTTTTGGGGACTTTCTGTGTGTTGGTTTCATAAAGCCGTAAAAACCTCTCGGCTTAAAACTAAAAAACAGGCTGATGTTTAACTCCCCAAAACGTGGATGCATAACTTACTTTATGAAGTGTTACTATATTTGTATGATTGTTTTTTTTCTCCTGTTTCCAGGCAGAAATTAGTTATATGATATCAGCACCTACTAGTAAACCATTCAGTGTACAACTATAACCCAGTGTCCTTTTATACAGGCATCAATTTTTCAACTTCTACAAAACCCTCTGTTAAATATAGCCTATAATATTTGAACCGTGTAAGCATGTTTTAGTTCCATCACCTCCAAATGTTTCACAGAAAATAAATAAATGAATGATGACGTTTTTAACTGTGAAGTCACCCGAGGCCAGGTCGTGATCTGTTTACCATCCAGTGTGAGGGAAATATGTTTGATCGATGTCAGTGTTCATAGAAATTGTTCACATGTCCACCATGGGGTGTTCTTTTGCTCTTTTTGGTTCTTGGAACCATGTAAAACATGATTAAAAGCCAAATGATCAACGCTTCATTCTTTATTATTATTATTATTCTCTGGTACCCATCATCCATCCATGAAGGCATTGTGTGAAGCACATGAATATCTCCTTTACTTCTCTTAAATTAAATCTTACATTAGAATAAATTACATCATCTGATTTGTACGAACAAGAAATGGGACTGGAAGTCTCTGCACGACAATAAAGATAATAGTGCCTCAGAACACCAATGTTAAAATGTGCAAAATCTTTTTTTTTTAATGGCTTTTTATGTTATTTGGTTAAATATTTCACATGGGAAAGATTTTCAAAATAAAACCCCAGCAATGATCCTATTTTAAAAATATAATATATTGTACACAAACTATAGTACAGCTGTACATTAATTAATAAGTGGTTTGTCGGAATATTTCAATAATGCATCGGAAGTTATAATCCCAGCCTCGATCCAGATCACAGCAACATGTTATTAGTCATAATAAAAAAACATGCGTCTATAGAGAACCCTGATTTCGTTAAAAATAAAATGATGCCTACCGAGCAAGAAAAGAGACCAATAAATAAAAATGCATTTTACAGCATAAACAGTCATAAGTGCATATTTTAGGCTGCGGGGCCTCTCACGCAGGCCCCGCTTCTCCTCGGACCCCCCCTCCTCTCTCTCCATCATCCGTTCATAACAAGCAGCAGGAAACAGCTTCTTTCTTTTCTTTTTTTCTTACAGAGAATCCAGAAATGCGACCACCTCTGTGTGCCCGTTGTCTCTGGCCAAATCAACAGGCCGACAGTTTGTTTTGTCCCTGGCCTGCGGGTCAGCCATGTGCTGCACCAGGAGCTGCACCGTCTCCAGAAAGCCCGTCCTGGCCGCGTCGTGCAGTGGCGTGGTCCCGGTGCTGCAGTCCGCCAAGTTAGGATCCGCTCCGTGCTTCAGTAACAGCTGAGCCACCGGCCAGCTCCCCATCATCATCACCTTTTGTCAAATATATAAAAATAATAAGTCAGTTAGGATCTAATTTAATTTGATTACGGCTATAAAAACATAAAAAAAATCAATCATTCATAGGGAGTTATTAATAACTCACTATATATGAGAGCTTTAAAGGGGGCAGAGTTTGGGTGGTTTGACCTGCAATTTAATCCGATTAAACTGACCTAATTATTGCTATATTTTCATCTATATTTTATCTGGCAAATAATAATAAAAAAAAGACTGAACTGACACTCGGATAACAGCCACAGATAAGAGATTATAGCAGATAATTTTGAGTATAAATATGGAGAATATGACCCACTGGAAACATTATTATTCCACATTTAACACCAGCCAAAACAATGCAATGCCTAAATGAAATCCGTCCTTACAAATTCACTTTCGTTTTCCCTTTAAATTATTATTCCTTTAAGGAATATAAGGTCGCAAGTCACAATACAAAGTCTGCGTCAATAAAACAGGATAATTAAAATATAAAACAATAACTCTGGTTAAAGATTATGCTGTGCGTCAGTGGGAGCTGTTATGATGTTAATTCGGCTCATTTATTGCTGTAATTGCTTTATTTAGAGATAAAGGGCAGCACGGACGGAGGCTTGTGATTACGGGTGATGATGAGTGAGTTATAATAGGTATGTTCACCTGTATGGGACTCTATTTAAATGTGCATGTTTAAAAAAAACAATGCATTCATCATTTAACATGTCATGTCAGACTAAAAGTCTCCATACAAACTTATAGCACTTTGAGATTTCATTCAAATGTAAAGTGCTTTATAAATTAAACTTATTACTTATTATTATAGTTTTATTTCGCTTGGTGATAAAAAATGACTTCACCTGGAAAAGAAAAGCTGCATATTGTTTTTATTATTATAAATAAGTTGACTCCCTGCTTGATCCACAAAGACTCACTGGATTTGGGTTATTTTCTGAGTACAGCTAAATAAAATATATCAAATGTCTCCACTTTTGAAAAATAATGTGGTGTATTGGTGTTTATCCGGTTAATGAAACATTTTGAAGTGCGTAGATTTTATTTTTTGGTTTGTTTTTGACACTGACCTGCAGAGCGGTTCGTCCAAAACAGTTGACGCCGTTAACTTGAGCTCCGGCCTGCAGGAGATCCTCCACATCTTCCCGGTTCCCTTTCGCCGCGGCCGTCGACAGATCATCCTCGAGAGTCATCGTCAGGTCCGCGGACGTGCAGCGGCTGAGCTCGCAGGTTTTTGACAGGTAACTCTGATGGATGCCTATAATGAAGGAGGAACAGCTCCAAGAAAAATCAAATAAATAAATGAGAATAAAAAAAAAAGAAATAACACGCTGCGGAGCGCGAGGATCGCGGCTTGGTTGTTGGTGCGTGACGGTCAAAGGTTGGTGCGTCTGCCCGGTCCACAGGCTGCCTGGGGTGGGTTGAGTAAAGCTCGCATCGCCTGGTCCGGAGCTCTCGGTCGGAGTGTGTCTGGGCTTGTTTTGAATGAGTCATGACGTCATGTTGCTGCAGTGGCGCGATTGTGCGCATGCGCACCGCACATGGGGTTTGACAGCACAGTGTGGATATCTGTAACTGTGGGAGGATGGAAACTCTTCTGTGAGCACGGATGCTGCAGATCATTTCTATTTTTTTTAAAGTGGACATGAAACACCAGATGTTGTTTACATAACACTTTTAAGAGTAGACTCAAGACTTTCCTTTTTAATAGAGCTTATAGTTAGGGCTGGCTCAGGTCATCCCTTAGTTATGCTGCCATAGGATTAGACTGCCGGGGGACTCTTTCTTTCTTTCTTTCTTTCTTTCTTTCTTTCTTTCTTTCTTTCTTTCTTTCGGCAGTAGCTCAGTCCATAGGGACTTGGCTTGAGAACCGGAGGGTGGCCGGTTCAAGTCCCACATGGACCAAAAATATGGAAGGTGGACTGGTAGCTGGAGAGGTGCCAGTTCACCTCCTGGGCACTGCCGAGGTGCCCTTGAGCAAGGCACCAACTGCTCTGGCTGGCTGCCCATCACTCCACCATCTCTCTCCACATTTGCATGTCTATGCCGTTGTACTGCATGTGTGTGTGTCCGGGTTAAAATGCATGTCAATAAAAAATAGAGTGAAAAAAGAATTTCCCCATTGAGGGATTAATAAAGTATCTTCTTCCTCTTCTTCTTTCTTTCTTTCTCTCTCTCTCTCCCCCTCCCTCCATCTGTGGACATGTCTCATTAATGCATGTTACTAACCAAACTTCCCCAGAGTTTCTGTTGTCCAGCAGGTTCTCATGGATCGTGGCTGCTGCTGTGATCCTGCACGACGTCCACTACACATTTATTACTGTCATTATTGCTACCTGCTACTGTGGTCATTTTATCATTCATTGTAATTGTACAATATGTTTGTGTTGATTTGTCCTGTACACATGACATCTATTGCACGTCTGTCCGTCCTGGGAGAGGGATCCCTCCTCTGTGGCTCTTCCTGAGGTTTCTTCCACCTTTTTTCCCTGTTAAAGGTTTTTCCTCACTCGAACCGAGGGTCTAAGGACAGAGGGTGTCACTCCCTGTACAGATTGTAAAGCCCTCAGAGGCAAATGTACTTTGTGACTTTGGGCTATACAAATAAAATTGATTTGATTTGATTTGATTTGATAATTCACAAGGTGGACTCCTAATCTTTTCTACTTTTTATCCTCAGTTCTTGTTTTTGAAGGTTGATTGTTTTTCGTGTTTATTGTGCAGGTTATAGATATCGCTGCAGCTGACCTCTTCGCCGCCTCCTGTCGCAGAGCGGCTTGCCACAATCCTTACGGCGCCCGGCCTCCATTCCCTCCGGCAGAGGCGCGCATACTACCGGTGATCCTGCCGCTGCCGGTTCCTGTCTGCAGCCCCACGGGCGCCTCTTTATCAAACCGCCCCTCCCTTTTCAGGTCCGCGTTTTGGGCCTGCCAGCCTCCGGTGAGAAGCCGCTGCCAGAGGATGGTGAGTCACACTTGAGATCATCAGCTTTCAAACTGTCTTCATACCTGGGCAACACCACAAGAAAACACATGAACCGCAGGTCCATTGAGTGTGACATGAAACAAATCAGCACATGAAAAGGAGGAGGGGTTACTGGAAGGTTACAGGAAGGTAAAGCACGGAGCAAGAGGGAAACAATGCGGGCCAACTTTACGTACGTACACTCTACACAGCTGGCTGAGTCGTAGTTTATTATCGCATCATTTCACGCGAATAATAACTACAATATTTTATCTGGACATGTACGACGCGTTGCAGTTTTTACAGCAATAATACAGGCTCACTACCCAGAATGCGTCTTGGTTCATTTCACCCTCTCTCGCCTAAGCGATTGTTGGTCTATGATCGCGATCATCGACGGAGAATGCTCGAGAAAGAGCGCATCGCCTAACCACATAATGAGTCCTGGAGTGCATGAGCACATCGGCAGCTTAGAAAAGGCAGAAGTCTGATCTCACATCTGCACTTGATGGTGAATTGTCTCTACACACACAAGACGATCGCTCGGCGGGCCCAGATCCTTGGCGACAGCGATTTAGTGGATAAAACTCGATAGCGAAAGCATTAATTTGCATCGCTTCCACTGGCCTACGAGAGGTGGAACTTCCTGCCCTCCCCTGACATCTGTGCAGTTATAATTTGTCGCTTCTGTGAAGGGAAAATAAAAGGGACCGGGACGATGAATCAAGTATGCTTTGTTAATCGACTTGCAGTTCGTGCATACGTGTTCTGTTTTTTTGTTTGTAAGCAGGTGTTGTATAGAGCGGGATAGTTTTATTGTTTTTGTTATCCTTTAGATCAAGACAACCCCCATTTGATCTTAACGAAACTATTAGGAAATAACTGTTGAAGAAAATGATAATAAAACCTCCAACGGCAGCTCTTGAAGATATCACATGGATGGCAGTGGCTGATAACGTACTAGTGTCGGGCGTCACAGTGCCAACATCATCTTATCATCCGTAGTGGACATCGGTAAAGTTACGTTTTTGGAAACACAAGAGGGGGACATTTGGGGACATTGATGCTTTTATCTAACAGTGGGCGGGCCATTTTTTCTTCCCTCGCCTCCCGGGTCTGCGTGTGACAACGGCTGAAGACGATGAAAAAGCCAACAAAGCCAGCAGTATCCGATGCTGACTGCAATACCCCAGATTAGTCAGATGGAGGACTGCAGGACAAATGAAGACCTTGAAAAGTAGTTGACAGACTGATGAGTTCATTTCACGCCAACGAGTCTTCAGAGAAGTCGTAAAAGGGGATGTTTTTACCTTGAGTTTCACAAATCTCAGACCCCGCGATCTAATAGATAAGCTCCGACTCCGCCTCACCGAGCCACTTAAGCTCAAAAGACTAATGGAACCATCTGAGCGTGACCTGCGTCTCAAAACACACCTTTTGAAGCGATTAGTACCTACGCACTTCCCGAGTGACCGTAAATTGAGCTGAGGACAGTTAGACCCACCCAACGCCACGAAAACTGCTCAGACACCATCCATTCAGTGTGCCCGTTGTGGCAACCTTTTTCTAGTGTTTATTGAAAAGTCGCTGGTTAAAGCTGTATTGGATTGACACACCAGTCACAACTCATATATGGTGGTAAGGTAAGATGATAAATGTGCACATGTCTAATAAACATGTATTATAATTAAACTGCTAGAACTATGACCTAAAACACTCGGGTACACCTTTTACAACCCCATTCACTAGTTAAAAAATAAAAAAAAAGTAAATATATATATCTTATAATAAGATCAGTTTTAATGGTAAGTATGATGTGAGATATCTCCATATTTCAAATAGGTTATTTAGTATTTCAGAGTAATTTCTACAGTGGTCATGCAGTAGGTTATATTAGCCTGTTACTTCTTACAGAGACCCAGCATTTCTCTCACAACCTTTATTTGTACGGCTTCGTACAGTGTGTTCATGTTAATTGTATGGCAACAACACTGTTTATTTTATGATGTATTTTCTACTGTTACAATCTGAATAAGAACGCACCTTTACACCAAAAATCAACAGTATTTTCCAGTAAAATCTGACAAGCACGGCTGCCAGTTTGTTAGTGTGAAAAACAACAATTACACATTTTAAGGGATGTATACCAGAATAAAGTTTTATATTAGGTAAAATATGGAATAAAACACCAGCCTTAACCAGCGTAACATCCTGTTACTGTCACACGCAGAAAAATGTTTTTTTTTTTTTTTTTTTTTTTATCTTTTTAATGTATTAAATTTTTTTCTTTGTTATTGAAAAACTATATTTGGAGCTCCTAATATTTACTTTATCTTATTTGAATTTAGGTAATGACATATGTTTATTTATTTATTTTTATCGTTTATTGTGTCAAACAATGATTATTTAATAGTTACTTTCCAATCATCACACTTTTTTTTTCACCCCACCCTGTGTATGTGTGAATAAGAACCTTCAAATCATAAAACAACCAAAAAACAACATCAAACAAATTAAGTATATTAACTAATACATTACGTTTACATATATGCTCTGAGTATCTAATGTACACAATATACCATATTTCCATCATAGTTTGTCCATTTGGTTGGTGTACACTCATTCAGAACATTGGAAATATACCTAAAAGAGATAATAGTAACATGTGTATATATATAGTGTATCAGATGTTTAATAGAAAATCTGTTTAACTTTCTTAGCAAATGAACTTCCCTTATGAAATGTTTTGAAACAACATAGACAACTTTCTATGGTCTTAATGTACCACGTTTATATCGACATACAATACATGGAAATGTTTCTTTCCCTTTCTGTTACAGTCAATGGCACAGTGTTCAGTAATGTTACCGAAACACTGAGGAAAACAATGAATGTAGAAAAGGATGGAGCTCCGACACCACCACCACCACCCGTGCCGACGCGGACAACAGACTCGACTCTGCGTTGGATTTGTCATCAAGTGAATCACAAGAAAAGTGCTCGCATAAAAATGCATGTGTTCAGTTGAGTTTCGTTTTGTTCAAAACACACGTAACTCGTCTCTCTTTCCTCTTCATACTTCTCCCGGGTCACGGCTTCTTTTTCCGGATCACTTACCAGTGTTGTCATTCCAGCAGCAGTTTCAGTCGGACTGATGTTTACGAACAATCCAATTTAAAATATTTGTTGCCTGTAAAACCGTAGGGTCTTTATTTCTGTGATGCAAGAGGAGTTAAAATTTGCACATGAACACTTTGTTTTTAAGGAAGTAATACCTCTTCGATGTCTGAATCCATCCAGCAAAATTTATTACCGATCAAAAATGAACAATAGCAATGTTTCTATCTTTGCTTATTGAACAACTTTTTTTTTTTTTTTTATTTTTTTATTTTTGGAATTTTATTTTTATTTACCTTCATGATTTCATATTACAAACACCCGCAGTATTTAGTTTTCAAATGTGTATACACTCACCTACTGACAGTATTTGGACTCCTTTAGAACCGCACCTGAAACGTTTGATATACTGTTTAATATGATCATTGAATGAAAGTTATTTTTCGTAGCAGTTGCTGGGCCTTCTGTTACATCATGCTTGCTGCACTTCCACATCACACTGCGCAGTATCTAAAAATATTTGCATTTCCTCTTTGTGTCGCCTTGCTCAACAGTATGAACCACACTTTGCAGCACAAATCCACCCGATTTAAACCGGAAATGCGAGCTCATCCTTTTTTTTAAAGTGGTTAATTAAACAAACTCTTGAAGCAACTTGACTTACTGATAATCTGTAACTTTACTGCAACTGCGAGCAGATTCAGAGGTTTGATTTGTCACACGCTTGCACAGGGTGACACACTTCGGTCTGCAGTCACGAATTAAGGGCAAGGTTTGAGTGTAAACAAAAGTGTGTTCTATCTCTATGAACTGAGTGTTCACATTGAGTTTCTGTTTTCCAGAGCAGGTTTTGTGAATGATTTCATTGAACAGGTTAAAAAAAAAATTGTTATTGTGAGACCAAAACGTCCGTAAGAGACAAAACAATGGCGGAGTTCAAACCCTTTGTGGTTTTGGGGACTTTCTGTGTGTGGTTTCATAAAGCCGTAAAAACCCTCGGCTTAAAACTAAAAAACAGGCTGATGTTTAACTCACCAAAACGGGATGCATAACGTACTTTAAAGTGTTACTATAGTTGTAGATTTGTTTTTTTCTCCTGTTTCCAGGCAGAAATAGTTATATGATATCAGCACCTACTAGTAAACCATTCAGTGTACAACTATAACCCAGTGTCCTTTTATACAGGCATCAATTTTTCAACTTCTACAAAACCCTCTGTAAATATAGCCTATAATATTTGAACCGTGTAGCATGTTTTAGTCTCCATCACCTCCAAATGTTTCACAGAAAATAATAAATGAATGATGACGTTTTAACTGTGAAGTCACCCGAGGCCAGGTCGTGATCTGTTTAAACATCCAGTGTGAGGAAATATGTTTGATCGAGTGTCAGTGTTCATAGAAATTGTCAACGTCCACCATGGGGTGTTCTTTTGCTCTTTTTGTTCTTGGAACCATGTAAAACATGATTAAAAGCCAAATGATCAACGCTTCATTCTTTATTATTATTATTATCTCTGGTACCACATCATCCACCATGAAGGCATTGTGTGAAGCACATGAATATCTCCTTTACTTCTCTTAAATTAAATCTTACATTAGAATAAATTACATCATCTGATGTGACGAACAAGAAATGGGACGGGAAGTCTCTGCACAAACAATAAAGATAATAGTGCCTCAGAACACCAATGTTAAAAGTGCAAAATATTTTTTTGAATGGCTTTTTATGTTTATTGGTTAAATATTTCACATGGGAAAGATTTTCAAAATAAAGGACAAAAAAAAAAACCCAGCAATGATCCTATTTTAAAAATATAATATATTGTACACAAACTATAGTACAGCTGTACATTAATTAATAAGTGGTTTGTCGGAATATTTCAATAATGCATCGGAAGTTATAATCCCAGCCTCGATCCAGATCACAGCAACATGTTATAGTCATAATAAAAAAACATGCGTCTATAGAGAACCCTGATTTCGTTAAAAATAAAATGATGCCTACCGAGCAAGAAAAGAGACCAATAAATAAAAATGCATTTACAGCATAAACAGTCATAATGCATATTTAGGCTGCGGGGCCTCTCACGCAGGCCCGCTTCTCTCGGACTCCCCCCTCCCTCTCTCCATCATCCGTTCATAACAAGCAGCAGGAAACAGCTTCTTTTTTTTTCTTACAGAGAATCCGAAAATGCGACCACCTCTGTGTGCCCGTTGTCTCTGGCCAAATCAACAGGCCGACGGTTTGTTTTGTCCCTGGCCTGCGGGTCAGCCATGTGCTGCACCAGGAGCTGCACCGCTCCAGAAAGCCCGTCCTGGCCGCGTCGTGCAGCGGCGTGGTCCGCGGGCTGCAGTCCGCCAAGTTAGGATCCGCTCGTGCTTCAGTAACAGCTGAGCCACCGGCCAGCTCCCCATCATCATCACTTTGTCAATATATAAAAATAATAAGTCAGTTAGGATCTAATTTAATTTGATTACGGCTATAAAAACATAAAAAAATCAATCATTCATAGGGAGTTATTAATAACCACTATATGGAGAGCTTTAAAGGGGGCAGAGTTTGGGTGGTTTGACCTGCAATTTAATCCGATTAAACTGACCTAATTATGTATATTTTCATCTATATTTATCTTCAAATCAATAAAAAAAAAAGACTGAACTGACACTCGGAAAAACACCACAGATAAGAGATTATAGCAGATAATTTTGAGTATAAATATGGAGAATTGACCCACTGGAAACATTATTATTCCACATTTAACACCAGCCAAAACAATGCAACGCCTAAATGAAATCCGTCCTTACAAATTCACTTTCGTTTTTCCTTTAAATTATTATCCTTAAGGAATATAAGGTCGCAAGTCACAATAAAAGTCTGCGTCAATAAACAGGATAATTAAAAATATAAACAATAACTCGGGTTAAAGATTATGCTGTGCGTCAGTGGGAGCTGTTATGATGTTATTCGGCTCATTATTGCTGTAATGGCTTTATTTAGAGATAAAGGGCAGCACGGACGGAGGCTTGTGATTACGGGTGATGATGAGTGAGTTATAATAGGTATGTTCACCTGTATGGGACTCTATTTAAATGTGCATGTTTAAAAAAAACAATGCATTCATCATTTAACATGTCATGTCAGACTAAAAGTCTCCATACAAACTTATAGCATTTGATTTCATCAATGTAGTGCTTTATATTAACTTATTATATTTGTTTTATTTCGCTTGTGATAAAAAATGACTTCACCTGGAAAAGAAAAGCTGCATATTGTTTTTATTATATAAATAAGTTGACTCCCTGCTTGATCCACAAAGACTCACTGGATTTGGCGTTTTTCCTGAGTACAGCTAAATAAATATATCAAATGTCTCCACTTTTGAAAAATAATGTGGTGTATGGTGTTATCCGGTTAATGAAACATTTTGAAGTGCGTAGATTTTATTTTTTGGTTTGTTTTGACACTGACCTGCAGAGCGGCGGTTCGTCCAAAACAGTTACGGCCGTTAACTTGAGCCCGGCCTGCAGGAGATCCTCCACATCTTCCCGGTTCCCTTTCGCGCGCGGCCGTCGACAGTCATCCTCGAGAGTCATCGTCAGGTCCGCGGACGTGCAGCGGCTGAGCTCGCAGGTTTTGACAGGTAACTCTGATGGATGCCTATAATGAGGAACAGCTCCAAGAAAAATAAATAATAAATGAGAATAAAAAAAAAAAAAATAACACGCTGCGGAGCGCGAGGATCGCGGCTTGGTTGTTGGTGTGTGACGGTCAAAGGTTGGTGCGTCTGCCCGGTCCACAGGCTGCCTGGGGTGGGCGGAGTAAAGCTCGCATCGCCGGTCCGGAGCTCTCGGTCGGAGTGTGTCTGGGCTTGTTTGAATGAGTCATGACGTCATGTGGCTGCAGTGGCGCGATTGTCGCAGGCGCACCGCACATGGGGTTGACAGCACAGTGTGGATATCTGTAACTGTGGGAGGATGGAAACTCTTCTTGAGCACGGATGCTGCAGATCATTTCATTTTTTTTAAAGTGGACATGAAACACCAGATGTTGTTTACATAACACTTTAAGAGAAGACTAAGACTTTCCTTTTTAATAAGCTTATAGTTAGGGCTGGCTCAGGTCATCCTAGTTATGCTGCCATAGGATTAGACTTGCCGGGGGACTCTTTCTTTCTTTCTTTCTTTTTTCTTTCTTTCTTCTTTTTCTTCTTCTTCTCTTTTCTTTCTTTCTTTCTTCTCTTCTGTCTCGGAGGTGGCCGGTTTAAGTCCCACATGGACCAAAATATGGAAGGTGGACTGGTAGCTGGAGAGGTGCCAGTTCACCTCCTGGGCACTGCCGAGGTGCCCTTGAGCAAGGCACCGACCCCCCCCCAACTGCTCACTGGGCGCTGGTCTGGCTGGCTGCCCATCACTCCACCATCTCTCTCCACATTTGCATGTCTATGCCGTTGTACTGCATGTGTGTGTGTCCGGGTTAAAATGCATGTAAATAAAAAATAGAGTGAAAAAAGAATTCCCCATTGAGGGATTAATAAAGATTTATTTTTCTTCTTCCTCTCTCCTCCCTCTCTCTCTCTCCCTCACCATCTGTGAACATATGCTCATTAATGCATGTTACTAACCAAACTTCCCGGAGTTTCTGTGCTCTGTCGTCCAGCAGGTTCTCGTGGATCGTGGGCTGCTGTGATCCTGCACGACGTCCACTACACATTATTACTGCATATTGCTACAATCTGCTACTGGGATCATTTTATCATTCATTGTTTGTACAATATGTGTGTGTGATTTGTTCGTACACTGACATCTATTGCACGTCTGTCCCTCCTGGGAGAGGGATCCCTCCTCTGTGGCTCTTCCTGAGGTTTTTTTCCACTTTTTTTCCCTGTTAAAGGTTTTCCCTCACTCGAACCGAGGGTCTAAGGACAAAGAA